>NC_057795.1:440574398-440578722 GCF_018294505.1 Triticum aestivum
AAAAGCTCAATCGTTGAGCTTGTGCTCAGATTGTCTGAGTGCAACAATCACTTGAATCGAGTGGGAGTTGATCTTCCATATGAGATAGTGATGTTTCTCCAAAGTCATTGCCACCAAGCTGCTAGAGCTTTGTGATGAACTATAACATATCAGGGATAGATATGATGATCCTTGAGGTAGTCACGATGTTTGACACCGCGAAAGTAGAAATCAAGAAGGAGCATCAATTGTTGATGGTTGGTGAAACCACTAGTTTCAAGAAGGGCAAGGGCTAGAAGGGATACTTCATGAAACGGCAAATCAGCTGCTGCTCTAGTGAAGAAACCCAAGGTTGAACCCAAACCCGAGACTAAGTGCTTCAGTAATAAGGGGAACAACCACTGGAGCAGAATTACCCTAGATACTTGGTAGATGAGAAGGCTGGCAAGGTCGATAGAAGTATATTGGATATACATTATGTTAATGTATACTTTACTAGTATTCCTAGTAGCACCAGGGTATTAGATACCGGTTCGGTTGCTAAGTGTTAGTAACTCGAAATAAAGGCTACGAAATAAACGGAGATTAGCTAAAGGTGAGCTGACGATATGTGTTGGAAGTGTTTCCAATGTTGATATGATCAAGCATCGCACGCTCCCTCTACCATCGAGATTAGTGTTTGCGTTGAGCATAGACATGATTGGATTATGTCTATCGCAATACGGTTATTCATTTAAGGAGAATAATGGTTACTCTGTTTATTTGAATAATACCTTGAATGGTCTTGCACCTAAAATGAATGGTTTATTGAATCTCGATCGTAGTGATACACATGTTCATGCCAAAAGATAGTAATGATAGTACCACTTACTTGTGGCACTGCTATGTAAGTCATAATGGTATAAAACGCATGAAGAAGCTCCATGTTGATGGATCTTTGGACTCACTCGTTTTTGAAAAGTTTGAGACATGCGAACCATGTCTATTGGTGTATATGCATGAAGAAACTCCATGCAAATGGATCGTTCGGACTCACTTGATTTTGAATCACTTGAGATATGCAAATCATACCACATGGGCAAGATGACTGAAAAGCCTCATTTTCAGTAAGATGGAACAAGATAGCAACTTGTTGGAAGTAACACATTTTGATGTGTGCAGTCGAATGAGTGCTGAGGCATGCAGTGAATATCATTATGTTCTTACTTCACAGATGATTCGAGTAAATGTTGAGTATATTTACTTGATGAAACACAAGTCTGAATTATTGAATGGTTCAAGTAATTTCAGAGTGAAGTAGCAGATCATTGTGACAAGAGGATAAAATGTCTATGATATGATCATAGAGATGAATATATGAGTTACGAGTTTTGGCACACAATTAAGACATTGTGGAAATTGTTTCGCAATTAATACCGCCTGGAACACCATAATGTGATGGTGTGTCCGAACATCATAGTTGCACCCTATTGGATATGGTGCGTACCATGATGTCTCTTATCGAATTACCACTATCGTTCATGGGTTAGGCATTAGAGACAACCACATTCACTTTAAATAGGGCACCACGTAATTCCGATGAGATGACACCATATGAATTATGGTTTAGAGAAACCTAAGTTGTCGTTTCTTAAAGGTTTGGGGCTGCGACGCTTATGTGAAAAAGTTTCAGGATTAAGCTCGAACCCAAAGCGGATAAAATGCATCTTCATAGGAAACCCAAAACAGTTGGGTATACCTCCTAATTCAGATCCGAAAGCAATAAGGGATTGTTTCTAGAATCGGGTCCTTTCTCGAGGAAAGGTTTCTCTCGAAAGAGTTGAGTGGGAGGATGGTGGAGACTTGATGAGGTTATTGAACCATCACTTCAACCAGTGTGTAGCAGGGCACAGGAAGTTGTTCCCGTGGCACCTACACCAATTGAAGTGGAAGCTTATGATATTGATCATGAAGTTTCGGATCAAATCACTGCCGTGCCTCGTAGGGTGACAAGGATACGTGCTACTTCAGAGTGGTACGGTAATCCTGTCTTGGAAGTCATGTTGCTAGACAACAATGAACCTACGAGCTATGGAGAAGCGATGGTGGGCCCGGATTCCGATAAATGGCTTGAGGCCATAAAATCCGAGAGAGGATCCATGTATGAGTACAGATGGATTTCAAAAGGAAGACGGACAATGATGGTAAATGTCACCATTAAGAAAGCTCGACTTGTCGTTAAGATGTTTTCCGACAAGTTCAAGGAGTTGACTACGATGAGATTTTCTCACTCGTAGCGATGCTAAGAGTCTGTTGGAATTATATTAGCGATTACTGCATTATTTATGAAATCTTGCAGATAGGATGTCAAAACATTGTTTCCTCGACGATTTTAATGAGGAAAGGTTGTATGTGATACAACCGGAAGGTTTTGTCAATCCCGAAAGATGCTAATAAGTATGCAAAGCTCCAGCAATCCTTCTAAGGACTGGAGTGAGCATCTCGGAGTTGGAATGTATGCTTTGATGATGATCAAAAATTTTGGGTTTGTACAAAGTTTATGAGAAACTTGTATTTCCAAAGAAGTGAGTGGGAGCACTATAGAATTTCTGTTGAGTATATGTTGTTGACATATTGTTGATCAGAAATGACGTAGAATTTCTGGAAAGCATATAGGGTTATTTTGAAAGTGTTTTTCAATGGAAAGCCTGGATTAAGCTACTTGAACATTGAGCATCAAGATCTATAAGGATAGATCAAAATGCTTAATAATACTTTCAAATGAGCACATACCTTGACATGATCTTGAAGGTGTTCAAGATGGACCAGTCAAAGAAGGAGTTCTTGCCTGAGTTGTAAGGTACGAAGTTAAGACTTAAAGCTCGACCACGGCAGAATAGAGAGAAAGGACGAAGGTCGTCCCCTATGCTTAAGACGTAGGCTCTTCAGTATGCTATGATGTGTACCGCACCTGAAGTGTGCCTTGCCATGAGTCAGTCAAGGGGTACAAGAGTGATCCAGGAATGGCTCACAGGACAGCGGTCAAAGTTATCCTTAGTAACTAGTGGACTAAGGAATTTTCTCGATTATGGAGGTGGTAAAAGAGTTCGTCGTAAAGGTTACGACGATGCAAGCTTGACACCTATCCGGATAGCTCTGAGTAGAGAGACCGGATACATATAATGGAGCAATAATTTAGAATAGCTCCAAGTAGAACAGTTGTTTGGAATAGCTCCAAATAGAGCGTGGTAGCTGCATCTAGGAGATGACATAGAGATTTGTAAAGCACACACGGATCTGAAAGGTTCAGACCCGTTGACTAAAACCTCTCTCACAAGCAACATGATCAAACATAAAACTCATTGAGTGTTAATCACATAGTGATGTGAACTAGACTACTAACTCTAGTAAACTCTTGGGTATTAGTCACATGGCGATGTGACCTGTGAGTGTTAATCACATGGCGATGTGAACTAGATTATTGACTCTAGTGCAAGTGGGAGACTGTTGGAAATATGCCCTAGAGGCAATAATAAAAATATTATTATTATATTTCCTTGTTCATGATAATTGTCTTTTATTCATGCTATAACTGTATTATTCGGAAATCATAATACACGTGTGAATACATAGACCACAATATGTCCCTAGTGAGCCTCTAGTTGACTAGCTCGTTGTGATCAACAGATAGTCATGGTTTCCTGGCTATGGACATTGGATGTCGTTGATAACGGGGTCACATCATTAGGAGAATGATGTGATGGACAAGACCCAATCCTAAGCCTAGCACAAAAGGTCGTGTAGTTCATTTGCTAGAGCTTTGCCAATGTCAAGTATCTCTTCCTTTGACCATGAGAGCGTGTAACTCCTGGATACCGTAGGAGTGCTTTGGGTGTATCAAACATCACAACGTAACTGGGTGACTATAAAGGTGCACTACAGGTATATCCGAAAGTATCTATTGTTTTATGCGGATCGAGACTGGGATTTGTCACTCCGTGTAAACGGAGAGGTATCTCTGGGCCCACTCGGTAGGACATCATCATATGCGCAATGTGACCAAGGAGTTGATCACGGGATGATGTGTTACGGAACGAGTAAAGTGACTTGCCGGTAACGAGATTGAACAAGGTATTGGATACCGACGATCGAATCTCGGGCAAGTAACATACCGATAGACAAAGGGAATTGAATACGGGATTGATTAAGTCCTTGACATCGTGGTTCATCCGATGAGATCATCGTGGAACATGTGGGAGCCATCATGGGTATCCAGATCCCGCTGTTGGTTATTGACCGGAGAATGTCTCGGTCATGTCTACATGTCTCCCGAACCCGTAGGGTCTACACACTTAAGGTTCGATGA
>NC_057795.1:440578732-440585525 GCF_018294505.1 Triticum aestivum
TCTTGAAGGTCATGTTGCTAGACAACAATGAACCTACGAGCTATGGAGAAGCGATGGTGGGCCCGGATTCCGATAAATGGCTTGAGGCCATAAAAATCCGAGAGAGGATCCATGTATGAAAACAAAGTGTAGACTTTGGCAGAACGGCTCGATGGTCGTAAGGCTAATGAGTACAGATGGATTTCAAAAGGAAGACGGACAATGATGGTAAATGTCACCATTAAGAAAGCTCGACTTGTCGTTAAGATGTTTTCCGACAAGTTCAAGGAGTTGACTACGATGAGATTTTCTCACTCGTAGCGATGCTAAGAGTCTGTTGGAATTATATTAGCGATTACTGCATTATTTATGAAATCTTGCAGATAGGATGTCAAAACATTGTTTCCTCGATGATTTTAATGAGGAAAGGTTGTATGTGATACAACCGGAAGGTTTTGTCAATCCCGAAAGATGCTAATAAGTATGCAAAGCTCCAGCAATCCTTCTAAGGACTGGAGTGAGCATCTCGGAGTTCGAATGTATGCTTTGATGATGATCAAAAAAAAATTTGGGTTTGTACAAAGTTTATGAGAAACTTGTATTTCCAAAGAAGTGAGTGGGAGCACTATAGAATTTCTGATGAGTATATGTTGTTGACATATTGTTGATCAGAAATGACGTAGAATTTCTAGAAAGCATATAGGGTTATTTTGAAAGTGTTTTTCAATGGAAAGCCTGGATTAAGCTACTTGAACATTGAGCGTCAAGATCTATAAGGATAGATCAAAATGCTTAATAATACTTTCAAATGAGCACATACCTTGACATGATCTTGAAGGTGTTCAAGATGGATCAGTCAAAGAAGAAGTTCTTGCCTGAGTTGTAAGGTACGAAGTTAAGACTTAAAGCTCGACCTCGGCAGAATAGAGAGAAAGGATGAAGGTCGTCCCCTATGCTTAAGACATAGGCTCTACAGTATGCCATGCTGAGTACCGCACCTGAAGTGTGCCTTGCCATGAGTCAGTCAAGGGGTACAAGAGTGATCCAATAATGGCTCACAGGACAGCGGTCAAAGTTATCCTTAGTAACTAGTGGACTAAGGAATTTTCTCGATTATGGAGGTGGTAAAAGAGTTCGTCGTAAAGGTTACGACGATGCAAGCTTGACACCTATCCGGATAGCTCTGAGTAGAGAGACCGGATACATATAATGGAGCAATAATTTAGAATAGCTCCAAGTAGAACAGTTGTTTGGAATAGCTCCAAATAGAGCGTGGTAGCTGCATCTAGGAGATGACATAGAGATTTGTAAAGCACACACGGATCTGAAAGGTTCAGACCCGTTGACTAAAACCTCTCTCACAAGCAACATGATCAAACATAAAACTCATTGAGTGTTAATCACATAGTGATGTGAACTAGACTACTAACTCTAGTAAACTCTTGGGTATTAGTCACATGGCGATGTGACCTGTGAGTGTTAATCACATGGCGATGTGAACTAGATTATTGACTCTAGTGCAAGTGGGAGACTGTTGGAAATATGCCCTAGAGGCAATAATAAAAGTATTATTATTATATTTCCTTGTTCATGATAATTGTCTTTTATTCATGCTATAACTGTATTATCCGGAAATCGTAATACACGTGTGAATACATAGACCACAATATGTCCCTAGTGAGCCTCTAGTTGACTAGCTCGTTGTGATCAATAGATAGTCATGGTTTCCTGGCTATGGACATTGGATGTCGTTGATAACGGGATCACATCATTAGGAGAATGATGTGATGGACAAGACCCAATCCTAAGCATAGCACAAAGATCGTGTAGTTCGTTTGCTAGAGCTTTGCCAATGTGAAGTATCTCTTCCTTTGACCATGAGAGCGTGTAACTCCTGGATACCGTAGGAGTGCTTTGGGTGTATCAAACGTCACAACGTAACTGGGTGACTATAAAGGTGCACTACAGGTATCTCTGAAAGTATCTATTGTTTTATGCGGATCGAGACTGGGATTTGTCACTCCGTGTAAACGGAGAGGTATCTCTGGGCCCACTCGGTAGGACATCATCATATGCGCAATGTGACCAAGGAGTTGATCACGGGATGATGTGTTACGGAACGAGTAAAGTGACTTGCCGGTAACGAGATTGAACAAGGTATTGGATACCGACGATCGAATCTCGGGCAAGTAACATACCGATAGACAAAGGGAATTGAATACGGGATTGATTAAGTCCTTGACATCGTGGTTCATCCGATGAGATCATCGTGGAACATGTGGGAGCCATCATGGGTATCCAGATCCCGCTGTTGGTTATTGACCGGAGAATGTCTCGGTCATGTCTACATGTCTCCCGAACCCGTAGGGTCTACACACTTAAGGTTCGATGATGCTAGGGTTATAAAGGAAGTTTGTATGTGGTTACCGAATGTTGTTCGAAGTCCCGGGTGAGATCCCGGACGTCACGAGGAGTTCCGGAATGGTCCGGAGGTAAAGATTTATATATGGGAAGTCCTATTTTGGCCACCGGAAAATGTTCGGGATTTTTCGATATTGTACCGGGAAGGTTCTAGAAGGTTCCAGAGTGGGGCCCACCTGCATGGGGGGACCCACATGGACGTGGGTAGTGGGGGCAAGGCCCCACACCCCTGGTCAAGGCGCACCAAGATCCCCCCTTAGAAGGAATAAGATCATATTCCGAAGGGATAAGATCAAGATCCCTAAAAAGGGGGGATAACAATCGGTGGGGAAGGAAATAATGAGATTTCTTTCCTCCCACCTTGGCCAACGCCCCAATGGACTTGGAGGGCAAGAAACCAGCCCCTCCACCCCTATATATAGTGGGGAGGCGCATGGGAGCTACACACGAAGTTCTGGCGCAGCCCTCCCCCTCTCACAAGTACTCCTCCTCTCCCGCGGTGCTTGGCGAAGCCCTGCAGGATTGCCACGCTCCTCCACCACCACCACGCCGTTGTGCTGCTGCTGGATGGAGTCTTCCTCAACCTCTCCCTCTCTCCTTGCTGGATCAAGGCTTGGGAGATGTCACCGGGCTGTACGTGTGTTGAACGCGGAGGTGCCGTGCGTTCGGCACTTGATCATCGGTGATTTGAATCACGACGAGTACGACTTCATCAACCCCGTTCACTTGAACGCTTCCGCTTAGCGATCTACAAGGGTATGTAGATGCACTCTCTTTCTACTCGTTGCTGGTCTCTCCATAGATAGATCTTGGTGACACGTAGGAAAATTTTGAATTTCTGCTATGTTCCCCAACAGACCCTGCATCCCTCGTCAGCGCGGCAGTACCGCTGGGAGGGAGCGGTAGTACCGCTTATCAGCGGTAGTACCGTCCTGCCCAAGCGGTAGTACCGCTCTGTGCGTGGCTGTTTGGGTGGGGGGTAACGGTTGGATTTTCCCCCCCACTATATAAAGGTGTCTTCTTCCCCATAGTTGACTCACCTCTTCCCCCAAAAGCTCCATTGTTGCTCCAAGCTCCATTTTCGCCTGATCTCTCTCCCTAGCCAATCAAACTTATTGATTTGCTCAAGATTGGTTGAGAAGGCCCCGATCTACACTTCCACCAAGAGAAATTTGATTCCCCCTCTAATCCCTAGCGGATCTTGTTACTCTTGGGTGTTTGATCACCCTAGACGGTTGAGGTCACCTCGGAGCCATAGTCCATTGTGGTGAAGCTTCATGCTGTCGTTGGGAGCCTCCAATTAAGTTGTGGAGATTGCCCCAATCTTGTTTGTAAAGGTTCGGTCGCCGCCTTCAAGGGCACCAATAGTGGATTCACGGCATCTCGCATTGTGTGAGGGCGTGAGGAGAATACGGTGGCCCTAGTGGCTTCTTGGGGAGCATTGTGCCTCCACACTGCTCTAACGGAGACGTACTTCCCCTTAAAAGGAAGGAACTTCGGTAACACATCCTCGTCTCCACCGGCTCTACTCTTGGTTATTTCGTGCCTTTACTTTTGCAAGCCTACTTGTGTTGTATCCCTTGCTTGCTTATGTGCTAGTTGTTATTGCATCATATAGGTTGCTCACATAGTTGCATATCTAGACAACCAATTTGTTGCAAAGTTTAAATTGGTAAAGAAAAGCTTAAAAATCATTAGTTGCCTATTCACCCCCCCCCCTCTAGTCAACTATATCGATCCTTTCAGGGGTGCGGCCCTCCTTTCCTTCTCCATCTCCCCCTCTTTCCCCTTTCCCCCTCTCCGTTGGAAGGAGGGGCAGCCGACTAGGACTGGGAGTCCTAGTGGGACTCCCCCCACTTGGCGCGTCCCTAGGGCCGACTGGCCTCCCTTCTCCTCCTTTATATACGGGGACAGGAGGGCGCCCCAAAGCACAACAGTTGTCTCTTAGCCGTGTGTGGTGCCCCCTCCATTGTTTACTCCTCCGGTCATATTGTCGTAGTGCTTAGGCAAAGCCTTGCGTGGATCACTTCACTAACACCGTCATCACGCCGTCGTGCTGACGGAACTCATCGACTCCTTCATGCCTTTAATGGATCAAGAGTTCGAGGGACATCATCGAGCTGAACGTGTGCAGAACTCGGAGGTTCCATACGTTTGGTACTTGATCGGTTGATTCAAGAAGACGTTCGACTACATCAACCGTGTTAAGTTAACGCTTCTGCTTTTGGTGGACACACTCTCCCCTCTCGTTGCTATGCATCTCCGAGATAGATCTTGCATGAGCGTATGATTTTTTTTTTGAAATTACATGCTACGTTTCCCAATAGTAGCACCTGTGAAGGGTGGAGAGCAGTTATCTCTCGGATGTAGGTATTCAGGAGCTTGGCATTGAATTGGGTACAATGCCAAATATCTCAGGGCATGTTGATATTGAGCCTCAAAGACAATTCTGGTGTTTGGGTGCCTATGTATTTGGCACTTGGAATCCAAGGGAAGAAGCAATTCCAATTCCTGTTTGGATGGACAAAATGCCAACTTGCATATTTCGAATAATATGAACGCTACTTTGCTGTACATGTTTCATAGTGATTTTTTCATTAGATGTTCATATATTTGCATGATTGTGTATCTAGTTACAAGAAAATACATAAGAATATTTGTGAAAAATGCGTGTATATCAGATCATTTAATTGGACGCAAACCTGATGCCCAATGTTTGTTTGGACATAACATATTTCATTCCAGATAGTAAGCAATGTCACATAGTAAGCAAACTTTTCTCCGGATCCCTCGTCTATTCATTTTTTTCTTGACGGAAATCGTCTATTCATCTTTTTAATTAAGCCTGGCTTTTCCGCCTAGATTTTCCACTTGGTGTCCTACAGAAACATTTTCGCTAGTTTCTCCATGTCAGTAGGGAACCGTGATTCAGCCATTAAGGTATCTTAGGATCAATCCGACATGGAACTTTTCTTCCTGTAGCCTCTTCATTCAGTAGGGCAATGACAAGTTTCTTTAAAACACCATTGAAACGTTGCAGAAACTTAATTTTAAACTCCCATTGAATTTTTCAATTGAACCATGAGTTTGAGTGCCCCTGGATCGATCACACCATAGAAAACTAAGCTGCGAATTCCTTTCAAGCATGAGAGGAGAAGAGACGCGCGCAACCCAAGAACGGGCCTACTAATGTGTCATTTTTCTAGCAAGGAATTCTACCATCCATACGGCCTTGGCAACCAAAGAAGAACGAGCCTCTTCAGATCTTGCTTTGCTGGCTGGCTTGGAGGTACAATGGGTGGGGGTAGGGTTAAAATACTTCCGCTCGCCAAAAGATCATTGGGCGCACCCATATGCACACCCACCATATATAGGGTTTCCAATCAGTGAAGTGGTGCATTTCCTAATCGGGTTCGTATCCTCCATATCCGCATCGGGGTCTTCCTCCTCACCGAGATCAGACATATCCTCCCACACCTCGCTCAAAGCTGCCAAAACCTCTTCCAGATCCACGTCCATGTTCAGAACTCCCACGACCTCGCCCTTCACCCGAGTCTATTCCTGCACCCCTGAACCATGATGCCCGGAGGTTCTTGAACACAAGCGCTGAGGAAGGGTGAACAACGTCCCCATGTTTTTTGAACAGATGGCCAAGGTGGCCACAGACCGCACACCAGTCAAGGAGATGCTCGTACTTGATGATAAAAATGTGACGTTCCTTGTTCTTCACCATTGCCACTGAATTATTTAGGGGTTGTGCACATTGATCTTGACGTAGACACAATAGAAATTTCCTTTAAAGTCATGAGAATTTGGTTCTGCATAAATAAATTCACCTACTTTGCGTACCAAAAATTTAACCATAGGATAAAATTCATTCGGGAGATCATGTATCTTGATCCAAATATCTATAGCGTCGAGACTGATCATTGAGGGCTTGGTAAAGCCATCATATGTTGCCAATGCCACTATATTACCCTCGTAGGTCCACGAGCATTATTCTATCACGCACTCCAAATCCCCAAGGCAAGCGGACAATAGTGTGTAGAGGGTTTCATTAGGAGGAAAGATGTTCACTTCCTGAGCGAGAACCAAAATTGGTTGTAAGGTTTTGTTGTATGCACCCTCGTTATAGCCTTCAAACGAACCACCTATGGCGCTAGTGCTTCCTCATTTTCATAGACCACATCATCAAAGATCATCCTTTGTTAACCTCAAATCCTTCATCATGGCCTCAACCTCCTTCATGCTTGACCAAGACACTAACGCCTTTTCATCCATCACTGAAACCACACCAGACGAAACACAGATCATTGGGTTGAAATCCTAGAACCACTCCCCTAGAGGAACTAACAAGACCAAGACTGGGAAGCGATCCAAGATCGCCCCTTTG
>NC_057795.1:440586000-440787017 GCF_018294505.1 Triticum aestivum
AAAAAGAAAACTGAAGAAAGAAGTAAAGCAAAAGAAACAATGAAACCCAAAAAAACTAGAAAGAAACAAAGAAAACCGTAGAAAATAAGAAAAAAAGGGAACAAAACAAAAGTCCATGAAAACTGATAAAAATAATAAAGAAATTCAATAAAAAACTAAGTTATAACAAAGAAAAATGAAAAACCAATGAAAAAACAAAAAAAGCCGATGAAAAACAACAGAAATCGAGAAAAAGGTAAAAGAAGAAGAAGAAATATAGTGAGCGAACCTACAACAATCGAAGCTATTGAACCTACGCTGATAGGTCGACCCATATGCTCACACCTTTCAACGGGAGCTTCTTCCGTCTCGCTTAAGGCGAGATATAGCTCTCGTGATGATGTGATAAGCCAGAGCAACTAATCAACGAGTACTCCTTAGGAAGTCCCCATTAGAATCACTTTTGATGGGCTGAGAGCGCACCAAGCCACCGCCACGGGACACGTGTTGGGTGCTCCCTCCGAATTGTTTTTTATCTGTACATGTTTTCGGCTTTTAGATGTTTTTTTTACGTTTTCTTCGGCTTTACACCCCCCTCCCCTCATTTTCCTTAGGTTTCTGATCCAAAAAAAATTACTTGAAAAAAGTGTTTTTTCAGTGAGAGGCACATATTTGTTTTTCGTGGAGGCATAGATTTGCTCTCGCGAAAGGCAGAACTGTACCTCTTGTAAAAAGAGAAAAAACATAACTTCTTTTCTTTTTCTACCATGAGAGGCATAGATTTACTCTCATAGAAGCACAAATTTGGTTCCGCGAGAGGCACATATTTACTTCTTGTGGAGGCAGAGATTTGCTTCTCTTCTTGTGGAGACACAAATTTGCTTTCGCGAGAGGCACAGTCGTACCTCTTCAGAAAGGGAAAAAAGTAAAAAAAAAGTGCTTCCGGTTCAGATTCTTTTGTTCTTTTTTTTTTGAAAAAAGTTCTTCGAGATCTATAAGTATAAAATTCAGTTTCGAAGATCTTGATACGAGTAATCCAGCGGTGAAAATTGTACGAGATTTGGACGCACGGTTTGAGTGACCTTTGCAAAAAGGGTGACGGGCATACAGCACATACTAATGTGTTATTTGTTTTTTCCAGCAAGGAATTCTACAATCCACGGCCCTGGCTATCGAGTGAGACAGAGCCCGCCGTATTACCCACAGGCCGTAGCCCACGAGTACGAATTTCTGCTAAGAAAAAGATGTCCTTAAAAAAATGCTCACTAAAAAGAAGAGCACGAGACGCGCAGCGCATGCTTTGTCTGAAAAAAAACCGAGACGCGCATCCTCCACTTCACAGCCATTGCCTCGCAGCAGCCACCACCCTCGCCGCCGCCGCCGCCGCTATCCGTTCCGACCACCATTGGCGCTCTCACGGACGACCTCCTCCGCGAGGTCTTTCTCCGCCTCCCGGACCTCCCGAGCCTTGTCTGCGCGGCCTTCACCTGCCGCCCCTTCCTCCGCGCCGTCCGCTCTCTCTCCGCCCTTCCGCCGCCGCTTCCGCGATCTCCACGCACCGCCCCTGCTCGCCCTCTTTCGCGAACCCGGCATGAGCGCTGTCGCCCCTGCCGCAAGCCGCAGCTCCGACCCGGCCATCGCCGGCGCCTTCGCAGATTTACTCCGAGACGACGACGCGTCCGAGTGGAGGACATATTCTCAGATCCCCTGCTCCGACGGGTTCGTCCAGTTCGTCAACCGGAGCACCGAGCGGGTTGTCTCCTACAACCCCCACATGCTGGCTCTGGCTATCTTCCCAGAGAAGCCTCACGATGAACCCTACCTTGAGTTCCACACGCTCCCTCCCGACCAAGAGTACCAGAGCCCATACCGTGTGGTTGTGTCCGTCACGATTGCTCATGGGCGTGCGCGCGCGTGGCCGTCTTCTCATCTGACGCCATGACGTGGCAGATCTTCCCGGAGGCCCGGAAGCTACTGCTTCAAGGCGAGGAAAAAAATTCTATGAGACCGTGCTTATCTCTGAAGATTTTGCTAAAGTTTCTTCATCTGGTCTCTAGTCTAGACCGTACAGTGTATTCAATTGCGTTACTTATGAGCATTGGACTATTGTATTTCTGTGAAAATCAGCTATCGACTTTACGTTTTGATGCAGTAGCATGTCTGATTTTATAACTGTAGTAGAGGAGTTTTATTACAAGTTGCATATTAGTATGAGGACGCTATGTTTTCAACTTTTAGCATCGCGGTTTGTGTAGATTATATGATAACATACATATACGAAGTGCTGCATTGTGGATATCTGAGACTGGAAATCTTTGTCCACTGAAAATCTCTCTACGCTTGCTTTATAATGCTAACCGCTATGAGATGGCAGTAGTGTAACAGCGTCCTACTGCACTTTCATTGCTTATGTAAAAACTTGATAAATTGGTATGTATCATTAGAATCTATCTATTGCCTTGCACAAAACTCTATAAAACACTCTTACATGCATGAATTTTCTCATGTCACAGGAGGGCTCAGAAACTGAAGTTACTGGAGACAGTGCTGGAGCTGATGGTCCGGTGCGCACCAAAGAAGCTTCTCCTGTCCTCTTCACAGCATTGCAATCATTCAAAGAAGCTTTGATTGATGGCGACGGCACCAAAATCGCGGAGATGGAGGCCTTCTTACTTGATGCTGAGCTCGGCTCTCTTCTGAACAGAATCACTACTTTAGATGTAGCATTAGCAGCTGGGAGAGACCGTGTGTTGAGAATAGGTGCTCGCCCTGATATCTGTAGGGAAGAGATGGGGAGAGAGGGTTGGTGGCAGATGTTCAAGGGGGTGTTGTGGAGATTTTCTTTCCGGCTCTTTGCCAGTTGATCTTGGATTAAGCTTAGGTGAAAATGCGTTGCTGATTTAGTTATTGGATGGTGTGAAGTGTGAACTGAACTCATTACGTGCTACTTAGTTACTCCCTCCGTTCGGAATTACTCCCTCCGTCTAAAATTCTTGTCTTAGATTTGCCTAGATACGGATGTATCTAATACCAAAACGTGACTTGATACATCCGTATTTAGACAAATCTAAGACAAGAATTTTGGGACGGAGGGCTTGTCGCACGTATGGATGTATCTAGATGTATTTTAGTTATAGATACATCCATTTTAGCAACGAGTAATTTGGAACGGAGGGAGGACGTTGTAAGTGTGTTAACGTATCAGTGCCTATGTCTGTTTGGCAAGACACGTTGCCTGATCTACATGCAGAGACTGACCAATCATATAAGCCATGAGTCCATGAGCTTTTATCGTAGACGTTCCTTCTATCACTTGTCCTAGTAGATGTTGTCTTTGCTCTGGACACTGGTTCTGCGGTCTGCTTGAGTAACTGCCCTTGATTCCATTGTACTCCGTCCCGAATTACTCGTGGCAAAAATAGATGTATTTAGATGTATTTTAGTTTTAGATTCATCCATATTTATCTATTTCTGTAACAAGTAATTCCGGACGGAGGTACTGTCCTGCTGATTACTTATATAATAACCAGTGTTATGTTGGTGGTCAAAATGTTGGAAGTGTTCTTAAAGAAAATTACAAACAAAATAGTATTTGAGGATAACATTTTTTTTTGAAACGGAGGCAAAAGCTTTGCCTCATCTCATTAATAAAGCAGAAGAGAGTTGCTCGGTTAATAAACGGAAAACCGGGCGAAAACCGTCACAAACCGCTGAGCGGCACACACATAATACCACACACACCTCACATAGAGGGTCTCGTCAACATCACACACCGGTGTCATCGTCATCACTTCTCCCCAACAGGCGTCATCGCCCTCCCTAAGCTCCGAGCAAGCGACTCCGACTTCTCCGAAGACAAAAGTCGACCCAACCCACATCGTAGAGGCTGTGTGAAACACAGGAAGCCCCGGCCAAACTCAGCCACCCGCGCCAAGGACAGCACAACTCCGACTCTGAATGATAGCTCCAAAGAAGAACTATGCAAGGTTGGCGTCGCGAAAGACCACCGAACAGACCACCTGCTGCCTGTCATCGTCGCCACAGGGCCCCGCCGCCGCAGCTCCGACTTCATCACAACAAGACAACCTGAGGTAATCCCACGAACACGCCGAAGAAGAGCCGACTATCGCAACCATTGTCGTGTCTCCGTCATCGCACACACCCATCATCGTTTGCCACAGAAGCCTCGACGCCAACTCCACCAACTTCCATCGGTCCCACTTGATGATGCCTAGCTCCGAAGACGAAGCCCCCGAGAGGGGATACGATGCTAGAGCACCGTCATCGTCCGATCCCATGGATCTAGGGTTTCCTCCTAAGCTGCGAAAATTGGAGCTGAGAGTACCTCGACGATGCCAACAAGAAGGAAACGACGCTTGAAAGTGTCGCCATCGCCGGCTCCGGACACGCCGGAGACAAGCTTTCGCCCGGGTCAACCTCTCGAGCCCTGCACATCAAGCATCAGCAAGCCCTCCATCGGGCCACCGAGGTCCAATCCGTCCGGATCTGACCACCTTCACACTTCGCAGCAGATCCGCTCCGCCCAGCACCGCAGAGCTGGGGTGCGGATAAGCTCGCCCCCTGCCCCCTGCTGCCCCCTGCTGCCATCTCACCGGAGAAGACGAGCGACCCCGCCAGAACCATGCCGCGCCACCTCCTTGCCACAGTCGCGCGCCCGAGCCGCCCCATTGCCGCCGTAGGCCACCGCCGAGCGCCAGATCCGACGCGAGCACATTCACCACGCTCACCGCGCACACCACGCGACGGCCCGAGCCAATCTGCACCTCCGCCGTGCACTAGCCACCTGCACGGGGCCTCCCCAGCCGCGCGCCCACCACTGCACCAGATCCGGGCGCGAGGGCCCCGGATCCGCCGCCCTGCCGGAGGAGAGGATCTCCCGACCACCGGCGCCGCCCGCAGGACGAACCCCGCGCTGGCTCCCGCACGAACCAGCCATGGGTGCGCCCACGCCCTGAAGAAGACGAAGCCCCGCCGCCGCCACTGCCACACGGCCTTTGACCGGCGGCGCACCCCGGCGGCGGCGAGGGGGAGGACGGCAAAGGAGCGGCTGCTGGCGGCTGCTAGAATCGCCGCCCGTGTTGCCCGTGCGGAGCGACGCGGGGGCCGAGTATTTGAGGATAACTACACTTAGAAAGCAATGCACGAGAAAGAAATTGGTGGTGAGCGGCTTTATTTGCGTCCTCGCTCACCGATTCACAGGGAGCGAATGGAGGCGTAACTGGCTGTTGGGTTGAGCGGCTTACCACCGGCATGGAGCTGTTCAGACCCTGTATGTGAAGCTTAGTTCATGATGTCTTTTACCTTGGATCTGCCTTAATCATAAGACTCACCTTATATTCATGACTCACGAGGCAAGACCTTCCTGCTTGAGAACAGAAAAGTCATGCGATTTCTTAAACTAAAGAAGAACAGTGATCTGAAATGTTTCGTTATGGCTTGGATCGATCCCTGGTGGCAACCGTGATATTTCTGTTCAGAAAAAGTCTGAAACAAGCCTTGAACTTATAGACAAAACTAAATCGAACCCTCAGCTCCTAATTCCTGATATCAGCACACCGAATTCATTGATCCACGTCTATTCTGAACCTTGAGAGCGTACCCAAACAAGGATTGCTAATGTGGCAGATTAAACCCGGGATTATTGACTACGTCCGAGGAAGACTTTTTTTTGGCGGCAAATTACCGTCGTTTCACACCTACTAGTCGCGATGGGCCGGCCCACTAGTTTTCGTGCCTGATAAAAATGTAAGAAAAAGAAAATTGAGCTGTGAGGATCAAACGCGGGCGCTATGGCTAGAAGCGCAAGATAACAGCCACGAGAGTTAACTAGCATTGATGCCTACTAGGCAACCCGACATATGAAAAAATTGAATATTTTTTAGAACACTAAGATTTTATAAAGTTCCTAACAAAAAATGTAAACTCTTAACATTTTTTAAAATCTCAATTTTTTTTTGTATTTTGAACATTTTGAAACCCGAATATTTTTTTTAAACAAAAATAATTTTTGAAACCCCAGGAGCTACTGCAGAGGAGATTTTTTTAAAACACAAATTATTTTTTAACTTGGTATGTTTCATTAAAACGGCAAACTTTAAAAAAAACTGGAAGATACTATAGCAATCAATTTTTTAAACGTAAACTATTTCCTCTGGCTCCTGAAAAAGATATTAGATAGACTAGATTTTTTCGAATCTGCGAGCTGTTCTTTAAAACACGAATATTTGCTGAAACACCATTGTTTTTAAACAAGAACAATTGTTGAAAACTAGGAGGTACTGTAGTGAACATTTTTTCGAAACACAATTTTTTTCAACTTTGAACATTTTTTAAAAACTGGGAGGCACTGGAGCAAACAACTTTTTAAAGCACAAACATATTTTAAAATTTGTGAGCGTTTCTTTAAAACACCAATATTTTCTAATTTGATTTTTTAAATACATGAACAATTTTTGGAAACCTAAAAGGTACTGTACTGAACATTTATTAAAACACAAACATTGATATTTTTTTAAAACGACAACATTTTCTGAAAACTGGGAGGTAATGTAGCCAAAACTTTATAATACGCAAACAACTTTTCAAATTTGTGTGCATTTCTTTAAAACACGAATATTTTTTGAATTTGAACATTTTCTGAAAGTCTCAAACAATTTTGGAAAACCTAGGAGGTACTGTAGTGTACATTTTTTTAAACACAAACATCTTTTGAACTTTGAACAACTTTTTAAAATGAGATTTTTTTTGAAAAAACTGGGAGGTATTGTAGCAAACAATTTTTATAAATGCAAATATTTTTAAAAAAATTGTGAGAATTTCTTTAAAATATGAATATTTTTTGAATTTGAGCATTTCTTAAAGTCTTGAACAATTTTTGAAAACAATAACATTTTCTCCAAGCAGCGATCAAGACGAACAGAGTTACACACGACGTAGTCAACGATCTCAGGGTTTGACTTGGCACGTGAGTCAATATCAGCTAAACACTTTCAAGGTTCAAAATAGATCGTGATTAGAGAGTTCGATGTGCTGATTTCAAGAATTGAGAGTTTAATGTTCGATTTAGAGCCACCAGTTCAAGATTTGTTTTTGACTTTTTCCTTCCTTTTTTTAGAGCGACCAATTCAACCCTCCACGGCGCGCCATAGCTCTGCTGTTTTATAGGAAGATCGTGGCGCAGTTGGGCCACACAGACCTTCTTTTTTAGGGGAAACGCTTCACACGTGGTGGCCTGACCGGACGGTAGACAGCTACAGGCCGCCCACTCGATCCATGGCTCACAAAATGATTTTGCGTGTAACATTTTAGTCCACGTCTTGCTCTGGACGTAGTGTGATAGTGTGTGTGTTTTTGGGAAGGAAGGGGTAACAATGTGTTCAACGGTTAAAGCATCTACATCCGGACGCATCATACCAGTCTTAAACGTCCGGGCTGGCCGCCCGGTCACTGACCGACCAGAAAAACTCGATCCACCCGGGTGCCTCAAATCTACCTCAAATGCTCAGGCTGACCGGCAGCCGTCATATCCACTTCAAATCTGGGGCGGATATGTGAAGACCCGGGCGTGACCAGGCTCGTCCGCCACGCCAGACTGGCGGCTAGGTCCCACACGAGATTCCCCGGAAACCCAACGGTCCGACGAGCGTCTCCTCCGGTAGGGTTGTGAACGCCACGTGGCGCCGCTCCGTCTTGTCGCCTGAGGACAAAGCCCGGCTATTTAAGCCGGACGGCGTACCCCAGCCCTAGCCACATCCTCTTCCTTCTTCACGTCGCCAGGCTGAGCCCATCCATTTCTCCCCTACCTCGCCATTCGCCTCGCCATGGTCCGGCAAAAGAAGAACACTTACACTATGCTAACATTGAAGCGCCCCTTCCAGATGCAGGAGGGATCCGGGCGAGGCGTGCCGCCTGTATCGAACCGGCCTACCTCCGAACTCACCGGAGCCGAAGGAGGAGGAACAGGGGGGCGTGCCGGAGCCTATGAAGTGGGCGGATCCGGAGGATGACAACGCGTAGGAGCCGGAGGAGGACCTGGCGCCGATTTGCGGGCTTCGCCATGGAGGATGCCATGGTGGAGTTCGAGCTCGCTCAAACGATAGAGGTGGCAAAGCAGACCGCCATCCTCAAGTCCATTCAAGATGAGGAGTACGTGGAGTCCAACCATTGCTTCATCCGGCAAGAACAGACAAAAACCCACCCGCTTTTTGATGAGCTAGATGCAGAGGAGTCGTCGGAGGCCGATGCGGAGCCAAAGTTGCGCCTGTCGCCCATGTACCAAGAGCCCGAAACAGAGATAGTGGACATCTCTGACGACAACGAGTAGTGTAGAGTGGGTTTAGTTGATCTACGTAGTATGTAGATGTTTCCTTTGCGTGGTGTATAGTTTTACGGGTTGAACTATGAGGTATTCGGATGCAGAAAAGGAAATTTGAGAGTTGCCTGGTCACTACCCGTAGACGCGTCCGGTCACGTCCGCCGGCGTTTGAGCGACCTAATTTGGTGTATCCGGCTGTAGACCAACTTTTGGAAAATGTAAGGTTAGTTTCATACATGATATATCTTTGATGGCACACATGATTAAGTCCAGGCACAAGGAGGATTTGTTACACTGGATAGCTTTCCTCCCTCCCTGAGTCCCTTCTAGTTTCTCTTGTGCTTTAGACTAACCTAGACCTAGCTTCTTTCCTTTCCACCTCTGGTGGACTTGTAATCGTCATGTACATATGACTTTTCTTGTTCATTTTAATAATAAAACTAATATGTTGTGGGGCCAAGCCATGCAGTTTCCATGGTAAAAAAACAATTCACATATTGCCTTGAAGTACTTATACGACCTTTTGAAACCTTTGAGGCTAGTCTGGGTTTGGTGCATCTTTGTGGTTTATTCATTACAATGATGGTGAAACATAGAGTTGGAAAATGTGAAAATACATGAGTCGACATGTAAATTTTAGTTTTCTCCATGAAACATAATCATCGGGTTTTGTTTCTGTTTGTTTTATCTGATACACAATAGTCAATAAAGCTAAATGTTTGCTAACAAATAGGCATAAGTAGATAAACTCCTAATCTCCCCCACGAAAGTAAATAAAAATAATGTAAAAGCTCCTAAATGATAGTCTTTAGCCAATACCCCTCAACATTAACAAATGAACCTTCTAAACGACTAAAGATACCATTATAATGATATAATTATGGTTTGAACTCTTGCTATGTGGCATGGGGAGATTTCACTAGAGTTTATGTGTGTGAATTTCGAGGGTGGTTTGGGGGTAATTGTTAGGAAAACAAAATATCTGTGACGTTCTATTACCCCTTTCAATACTTCGTGCCCGCTGTAATCTTGTAAACAGACTATTAAGGTTAGGATTGTAATTGAGATTATTAGCTATGTAACAAACTGAGTGCGGTTGGCTGCGACGGTCTCGGTGCCTCTTTGTCGACGGGAAATTTCGATGGTGGTGGTAGTTTGGTAGGCTTGCCAAAGTCGACGAGGGATGATGTGTGACCGAGGTGGTGTGGGAGCTTGGGTGAAGACCCTGTCTCGACCTTGTGCCGTGATCAACGATAGTGGCGGTTGTGGCTATCATTGACCTTCCTGGAGGCATCCCTGCTTTGCTACTGCACCTCTCCCGCCCGGATCCGGCCTTCGCGGCCTCTCCAGGGGAAACCCTTGATCTTGTGATAGGACGATGGCAGCACTTTGGTGTGTCGTTTCCCTCTTGGGGGCTTCATCTGGAAGCTCGGCTTGGGCAAGCTGGACCGATGATTTGCAAAGGTTGTGGCGTCCTGACTTCTATGGCAACGATGATGGTGGGACCGATGTCAGCGACGCGACAATGGTTGCGGTAGTCCGCTATTCTCTGGAATGTCCATGGTATTGCCTAGGTTTGTTTGTTGCTGTGTAGTCGAAGATACGGCGGCGAGGCCTTGTGGTATACGATGACTGGCTGCGGGTGGCCTGTCCGGTGATCTTTCGTGGCACCAACCGTACCTGGTTTTGTTCTTCAGAGTTCTCGGTCAGAGTCGGAGTTGCGTTGTCTGGCCGTAGGTGGCTGAGTTTTGGCACAAATCTTCATGCAGCTTCGCGCATCTGCTACAATGTGGGTTGAGTCGACGAACGCCTATGCGAAGTTGGAGTCGTATGCTCAGAGTGTAGGGATGGCGATGACGTCTCTAGGGAAGGAGTGATGACGATGATGCCTATGTGCTGTCTCGCTAAGGCCCTCTTTGAAGTGGTGTGTGTGTGTGAGGTTTTTTATGTGTGCCTCCAAACGGTTGTGATGATTTTTGCCCGGTTCTCCATGATTAACTGGGCAATCTAGTTTTCGCTCGGTTTACCCTAATTAACTGAGCAACTCTTTTCTTCTTAATGAATGCAGGATAACTGCCATTAAAAAACAAATTGAGATGGTTGAGACAACATGCACCCATATGGAGGAAACTTAACATGAAAGAATTAACCCCAATGAAAAATTTGTTGTGATTTGATACATTCGCGTCATCTCAGATCAAATCATAGCATCATGCCATTATTCAAGGCGGTGGAGAAAAGCAGGTACATGAGTATTACCTTTCGTGGTAGGAGAAGTACAATGGTGCATCAAGGTTGTATCGCGCGGTACCCGCAAAAAAGGTTGTATCACACCGTGGGCAATAGGGGATGCAGACTAGTAGGTATGCGATATTAGTCCGTGTGAAGGACATATCACCTATTTTTATTATTCAAACAAGTGTCCATATTTTTATTTTCTAGTGTCCTTATCGTATACCAACACATTAGGGGGTACTATTTTCTTCAAAATGTTGGATACACATCTTGTTACTTACACTAGTTACACAAATTGTGTTCTCAAAGTATTAGTTGTTGTTTACCCATAAAATTTGAGTGGGTCCTTGTACTATTGAACTATTTTTTTCAAAGATCCAGCAACTTGCTGGCCTATTCATTATCATGTGCAGAAAGCAACAGAAAATAACAAGGCAGGGGAGGATCCTAGGATCAGAAAAACAAAGAAGATGAACTAAAAATTGTTTAGACCAGTTTGGACAACATGCCCGACCACAAAATTGCCTAGTACGAAGGGGTTGTCCAAACATTGTGCTCCTGCTAAGCACCATTGTTCGATCATGTTTGATATGGCTTTGATGATGTCAAGTGAGGAGGGCAGTTTCCCATTGAAGTTGCAACTATTGTGCTCTTGCCATATTTCCTAGCAAGCCAGCAACAACAAGCTCTTTCCCCCTCCCGTGTCTTGGCTCCGCCCTGTCGATAATGTCATGCACAATCGCTGAAGAATGTCGGTGCTGTTGTGCCTCCTTGGGTGCGAGAGTCAGGCACCCCTCCATTGTCCCAGCTTTCGTCACACCTTCCTTGTGAGAGGGAGGGTCCAGAAAAGGTGCTGGGAGGTTTCTATGTTGTGGACGCACATCTGGCAGAAGTAGTTGTTGGTCAACCCTCTCCGTTGCAATCTGTCGTTGCACCATAGCCAATTTTGAAGGAGAAGCTAGGAAAACATCTTTATCTTCCCAGGAGCCCAAGTATTCCAATTGACCTGGTCGAATTATGAGAACTTGCGGCCCGGGAACTACATGGTGTAGGCTGATATCATGGAGTACGTGCCTGATTCCTCAAAATTCCATCGGATGTTGTCCTGGACATTCTCATTTATGACCACAACTGTTGTAAGGATTTTCCTATGCATGGAGATGGATTCCGTTAGAAGATTATGCACTTCTCCATGGGCAAGTTTGAGGATCCATGTCCTACCCCTGAGGGCCTCTCGAGTGTTGGGTAACATAGTAGAAAACAAAAAAAATCACCCGACGATCACCCAAGAACAATACGAAGATGCATATAAGGTTTGGATCAACGATCGTTACCGACTCCGGAGTGCAGCGGAAGTAGATGAGTCGGTGTAGATTGTACTTGGAGTCCCTCTTATAGTAGATGAACCACCCATGAAAGATCCCTCGAACAAAAGACTGAAAGCACGGCCTCTGTACTTGGTTGCAAGCGTATGGTCTTCATGATCCGGCAGCGCTTCCCCGTCCAGAGCTAACCGCCGCTGGAGAATTAGAGATAGCAGATTAGAACCACACTGGGCTTCTAATTATGAGGATTAGAGGATCTAGGTCAAGCTCTAATTGATCAACCAGGATCAACTAGAACTAGAACTAGAGGAACTAGATGAGGCTCCAGAACTTCTATGTTCAAAAGGGCCAATACCTCAAGTATATATAGGTAAGAGAGGGAGAGAGGGGCTACCACCAAGGATGGAAATCCCCTCCTTGGGGCGCCGGCCAAGGGGGGGGAGGAAGATCCCCCTCGACTCCAATTAGGCCTCCCTATAGGAAAGGGGTGGTGCGACCTCCACTTGGGCCTTTATGGCCCAAGTTGCCTTCCACCACTTGGCCTTTTAAGGCCCATTGATATTTAATTAAATATAAAAGCCTCCTAACAATTACTAGAGCCTTTTATTATTAATTTTACATCGCTGAAAACATTTTCCACCTATATATTATTTATCGGGAATAGCCGGTATTGCCCGATAAACTCTGAAACCCTTTCGGTGACCCCGAAACGCTTCTGATTCCTCCCGAAACTATTCCGGATGTTAATGAGACAATTCCACAAATAAATCCTCGATACTTTCGTCCTACCAACACTCAGCTTGTGACCCCGTAGGTTCGGTAAAACATAGACATGAACGAAACCCCTTCTTTCAATGACCGATAGTGGAGCTGTGGATGTCCATATTGATCCCTATGATTGTTGGCACATGTGGTACGCTACGCTAGTGCCAAATAAAAATCATCTACCACACACCCAAGATCCATGTTGTTGAAAATAGATCACGGGATCAGGTTTACCACTAGACGCGCAGTCACCGTAGCGGAAATAGAGTTGGTGATGCATGTAGTCAATCTCCTGGGGCGTCTTCTCCTCGCGTCGCCAATCTCCCACGAACAGCGAATGGTGATCTCCCGTGAATGTTACCACACGGAACCCTCAAATGGTTCATTCAAGCACCGCAAGTGCGATGCCTCCAAAGTATCCACACGTGCGGGGTGCAGCATCGAGCGCTGGACTGCTAGGTCCGGTCGCACGACATGGGCATGGGGAGTTACAACAGTGGCTGTCCAAGGTGGAAAAAGATCAATCCTAAGTGGTGCGCCGACTCCCCTTTATATAAACCTTCGAAGTTTGCTCAACGCTTGATCACACTAGGAGTGTACATCCATTTTCCACTCGCATCCAATCTGAATGGGTTGCAGCCCCTTAAGTATGCGACCCTATAGGTTCACGTGCACATGGACACGACCAAAGTCGATATTTGGCAGCGGCTCCTAGCAAAACGTGCCAACTCCCATGTGTGCTTAAAGTTGTTTGATGAAGCTCGACAATGTGTCATATTATATGCAACATTCCTTTTGCCTCATGATATATGTTGTCGAGCTTAAGGCGAGTACTTGTCACCCTTGTGGTAGCTCAACCTCTCTTCTCGAAACCATGATACAGATTCCCGAACTGGGTTAACACTGAACCCAAGTCACATGGCCATGCATTCTGAATTTGATCACTCGAGATGGCCCAGAGAATATCTGTCCATGTAGGAGGGCAAATCCCATCTTGGTCAACCATGTCTCGCAGCATGTCTCACGACTCCCCCGAAAGCTACCTTTTGTTACAACAAGGTCAACCACTTCTCCACAAGGAATTTTGTAAGCTCAATCTTCACATTGTTCCTCGAGGATTCCTTTCTACCTTGGTGGAAAAACCTATCCTTACAGATCAAATCATAACTGCCCAGCAGTATGATAGGGGTATATCTCGGATCAAGGAGAACATTGATAGTGGAGCTGCTAAGTGTTTTTCCATGGATGATCGAGGTGTTGTCTTCTTTGAGAACCGCTTGGTGGTTCCCAAGAAACAACAACTACGATAGTTGATCCTTAAGGAAGCTCATGAAGCTCCTCTCACGATTCATCCCGGTAGTACTAAAATGTATCAAGACCTATGCCAAAGGTGTTAGTGGACTAGGATGAAGAGAGAAATTGCTCAATACATTGCTAGTTGCGACGTCTGTCGTGGCGTTAAAGAAGAGCATCAACGGCCTGCTGGCACCCTTCAACCTTTAGCTATTCCTGAATGGAAATGGGATAAAATCGGTATGGATTTCATCACCGGGTTTCCCAGGACCAAGAGAGGGAATAATGCTAACTTTGTTGTCATCGACCGTCTTTCCAAAGTAGCCCATTTCCTGCCTGTTCGAGAGAGTATAACCGCTAGCCAGCTAGCGAATTTGTATATCTCCCGAATAGTATCTCTTCATGGTGTTCCATTAGAGATTAACTCAGACCTTGGGAGTCTCTTCACCTCTCGATTTTGGGAAAGTTTCCAAAATGCTTTGGGGACTCGTCTCTCCTTCAGCACCGCCTTCCACCCTCAATCAAGTGGTCAAGTAGAACGCGTCAATCAAATTCTGGAAGATATGCTCCAAGCTTCTGTTATCTCATTCGGAATGGACTGGGAGAAATGCCTTCCATTTGCCGAGTTTGCTTATAACAATAGCTATCAATCTAGCTTGGGCAAAGCTCCTTTTGAAGTTCTCTATGGACGAAGGTGTCGAACGCCTCTTAACTGGTCAAAAAACGGGGAAAGACAGTTCTTTGGCCCAGATATGATCCAGGAAGCAGAAGAGCAAGTTCGCATTGTTCATGAAAAGTTGAAAACAGCCCAATCCTATCAAAAGAGCCAATATGATCGCAAACATAAGGCCATGACTTACGAAATCGGCGAGAACGCTTACCTTTGGGTTACTCCTCTAAAGGGAACCCATCGATTCGGTATCAAGGGTAAATTGGCTCCTCGCTACATTGGTCCCTTTCGCATTCTTTCCAAACAAGGAGAAGTTGCCTACCAATTGAAACTACCTTCGCATCTCTCCAGATTTCATGATGTCTTCCATGTTTCTCAACTCAGGCTTTGCTTCTCGGATCCCATCCGTGGAGTAGACCATGAAATGCTTGATCTCCAAGATAATCTCACATATTGGGAATATTCCGTTCGTATCCTTGACCAAGCCGAGCGTACCACTCGAGGCCACAACATCAAGTTTCTCAAGGTTCAATGGTCACACCATTCCGAGAAAGAAGCTACTTGGGAAAGGGAGGATTGTCTTCGACTTCAGTACCCCACTTTCTTCCCGACGGACCCTGAATCTCGGGATGAGATTTTTCCGAGTGGGGGTGAGTTGTCACAACCCTAGTTAGTGCTTGCATTAGAGTGATGCATCATGTTTAATTTTTTTTTCAGAAACTTGAAATGGGGATGGCATAAACCCCAGCACCACTTAAACCAACTAGGGTTTACTAAAATAATTTTCAATGAACCTGAAATGCCCTTCATAAATGTCCATCATTTTTGAATTGGTCCAGAACCTCTGCCAAAAATGATGCACACTTTTCTAGGACACTCTGGATTCTTGAGTTAATCATACGTATTTGAATTTGGACATTTAAAATCCTATAAAAGATTTTTAAAATGTCCAAATAATCTTGAAAGTATTTTCGGGCTGTTGGAATTAATTTTAGAAGTGCCCATGTATATTTTCAGCATTTAATAAACTGGTTTAGTATTTCTACTAAATCAAAACAAACAGGAGAAAATAGAAAAATAGAAAACAGAAGAGAGAGAGAGAGAGAGAGAGAGGACCCAGACCTACTTACCTGGACTGGGCCGGCCCACCTGGCCTGGTGCCAGTCACCCCCTACCTCTGCCAGTAGGCAGAGGGGGACAGCGCACGCGCGCCCGAGCTCGCCATGCAAATCCCTACTTGTCTGCATCGCCTGGACAGTGCGACAATGCCTCGAAATGCCTCCTCAGTGCCACCCCGATCTCCCCGACACCTCACTCTCCCCTGCTCTCTCCCTTGCTCCCTGGAAGCCATGGCCGATGCAGCCGCGCCCGCGACGCCGTGAAGCCCCTCATCGCCTTGACGCACCCACGAGCTCCCCCGCCGTCCACCGCAACGAGCCAGCTGAGCCCCCAGCGCTCGCACGCCCCGGAGACGCTTCCCCGACCTCGCCTCACCGGTCGTCCGTCGGAGATCCCCTTTGACGTCCTGCTCGTCTTTGACCTCCCCTGAGCTCGACGTCCATCTCGCCCGACTCGCCGTGAGCCACTGCCCTACTCCCCTCTCCGCTCTCACTCTCGCATGTCGTAGACGCCGCGCCACTCACACCCGAACGCCGACCACCGCCTTGAGCTCGTTTCCGGGGAGCCTCGACTGCCCTAGCTGCTCCTGCTTGCTGCAACGGGCTCGGGTGAGCCCCAGCTCCCCGTAGCCGCTCTTCGCCGTCCATTTGGTCGCCGGAGCAGCGAGCCCGAGCCCCTTCGCCGCATCTGCCGCCGCTGACGGCTAAACGTCGGCGTGTTAGCCCCGGTTGACCATGGGTTTGACCTCCACTAGGTCAATGACAGGTGGGGCCTGCCCTGCTAACTAACCTACGTTAGTGTTAATTAAGTTAGATTAGTTTAGTTAGTCACTGACATGCGGGACCCACTGGTCAGTGTGACCTGGACCGCCCCGTTGACTCGCTGACGTCATGCTGACGTGGTAAATCCTTTTCTGGAATTAGTTTAATTCTAATTATTTATAAAATCCAGAAAAAAGGTTAAACTTCAAAAATCATAGAAATTAATCTATAACTCAGAATGAAAGGTTTTATATATGAAAAATGATCAGAAAAATCCAATCTATCCATCTGTACTGGTTTCATGCATGATTAAACAACTTAACCTTGCTGTTTAGATTAAAACATGATAATGCACTATTTGAATTCATAATTTGAGTTTAAAGTTGAACCTTTGGTTCAAAATAACTCAAACCCCTCTGTTTGTAGTTGCATTAGCCCAACACACTCATATTTCCATGTCATATGCATGCATCATATTGTTGCACATCGCCATGTATTGATTGTGTTACTGGTATGTTCTTCGTGGTAGGTTCTGCTCCTAAGGATATTTGCGAGTATCCAGCTGAAGGACAGTACCCCTCGACCACTCTGGCAGGCAAGCAACCTCCCCCCCATTTGATCATATCGATACAATCCCATCTTCTCGCTCCTTCTCTCATTTTACTGCATTAAGACAACAATGTTTCAAACTGCTATGTGTTGCGGTAGTTGAACCCATTTCCTCTGCATGACTTGTCTTTGCCACAGTAACTAGATGAAACCCACTATCATGTGTAGGAGTTGTTTGAGCCAGGTTTGTGTTTCCTACCATGCTATGCTTGATATGCTTAGAGTCGTGTCAGGTCTGATTCATCTGGGTGATGCACTGGAGTGAAATGGTTGTGTCGGTGATGAGAGTGAAGTGTTGAACATGTTTTGGTAAAGGTATCAATGAGAGGCCATGTAGGAGTACATGGTGGGTTGTTTCATTGGAATCGTCCCTAAGAACTAAGATGTATGTGTGATTTAAGATCAGCTACTACCACACATTGGGATCCTTAATTGACCCTCTCGGCTTATTAACTGCCCTTGTCCTCTGTCTAGGAGTTGCAAGTAGTTTATGGTGTTTGTAGTATACTGGAGGTCGTGCGCAGCGCTGACCCGCGGGGTGGGTTGTGATGCGATAGGTACGTGGCACGGTGTACCGGGACGCCCGTTGGGTGCCTTGATACGTCCATTTTGCATCATGTTTTTTACTGTTATTTATAATGTTTTTATCCATAATAATGCTTTTTGGAGTAATTCTAATGCCTTTTCTCTCATAATTTGCAAGGTACACACCAAGAGGGAGAATTCTGCCAGCTGGAAATCTGGACCTGAAAAAGCTACGTTAGGCCACCTATTCTGCACAACTCCAAATGGGCTGAAACTTCACGGAGATTTTTTATGGAATATATAAGAAATATTGGAGCCAATCGAGAAATAAGAATGCAGGGCATCCTCCCGCTTCCTCAGCGATTTGGGCTTCCTGGCCGTTGGATCTGGTTGCTTGATGCGATCGGAGCCGTCGGATCGAGCCCTGGAATGACCTCGTCCGTCGGATAAAAAAATTTACTGTTGCAATGAACAGTTTCACCTCGACCGTGCCACCGCGCGTAAATAGCCTGGCCCCGCCGGGGGCATTTTCGTCATTTCACTCGCATGGGTATAAAAGGCAGCCACGCCCGTGGTGAAACCCTAGCCGCCTCGCTCCCTTTCTCGCGCGTCGCCGCCTGCCTCCTCTCCTCCCCGCGACCCCGCACCACGTCTTCTCCCCGCCGCCGCCCGGCCTCCTCCCCACCCGCGCCTCCCTCTCTCTCTCTCTCCTTCCAAACCCTAGATCACCTCCCTGCCCCGTCCGCGTCGCCCCTTCCCTCCTCTTCTCCCCCCGCCCGCTCGTCGGGTCCGGAGCCAGCAGCGCCACCCACGCACATCATAGCAATGGCGGCCGCGCTTAGGAGGGCCGTGGCGCAGCGCTTCGCGGCGTCGGCAGCGCGGCAGCAGGCCTACGGGATGCCCCGCCGCTTCATGCAGGAGCGCCCCGCCTTCCGCCCTGCGGTGCCCCCGGACGTGGGATTCATGCCCCTGGCCGACCGGATCCGCGACCACCTCGGCGTCTCCTTCCCGCGCATCAACCTCGACGGCCTCGTGCCGCCCGCCCCTGCCCGCCCCTAGACCCAGCCAACGAGGGAGAGGGAGGCCGCCGCGGTGGTGGGCAGCCTCACGGTGGAGGAGGCGCGGAAGGTGCTGCGCGCCACGCAGATGGAGGCGGCGCGCGCGGGGGTGCGGGCGTCCCACGAGGGCACCGTGCCCTACGCCGAGTTCCTGCGCCTCTGCTGCGACGCCGTGGGCGCGGACGACGGGCCCTCCGTTGCGCGCGCGCTCGACGAGTCCGGATCCTTCATCGTGCTCGGCAGGACCGTCTTCCTCAGGCCCGAAATGGTACGGCCCTCCCCTCTTCCTCCCCACCTCCCATTTCGTCGCTTCAAATTATTGGCAAGATGAACTTCTGTCCATAAGAGTTCTTGTCAAAAATTATTGGCAAAATGAACTGATTCACTCCATGAGTTAAGTAAACAGTACCCAAAGTTCATATGGATCGTCAGTGATAACATTTGACAGCAACATACATGGACATATTACATAGACGGACTATATCAGTTCACACTTAGTCAGATTACATCACAAAATTCTGTACATCAATGTAGCATTCAGACAAATTATGTATATCAGTTCACATTCAATCAGATTAGCCGCCGTGCTGTACGCGGCTAAGCTGCACGCTGCTGTGACTCCTGCTCGCCCAACATAGACCCTTGTACTGAATTATGTGTAAACTTTCATCCGACTTACACTTGCTTGTATTCAGAAAATTTTGTCTTGTACAAATTCTCAGATTACATCATTGGAGCACCGTTCTACAAATGTGATTAATTTGGCATGGGTATGCGTACAGTCGGAATGAGGCGCCATGGGAAGGATTCTGATCTCTGAGAAGTGTGATAAATCAATAGTGCCAATCGGTTCAGTTTCAGCTTCAAAAACATTGGGTGATTGAAAATGGCATGCTATATTTCTGTAACAAGGCTCCCTAAATATTCCCTATGTTCTAAACTGGATTCTGACAAGGGTAAAGATATCTGAGACATCCCTCATTTTATTTTAAGACCATTACTTTTTTGCCTACCTCTCATATAATCTCTAACACGGGCCGGCTCTCTATTCTCTGTGGTTTAAGGTGTACACCCTGCTATTTGGTCAGAAGTTTGGGAGTTCATACTTGGTTGTTTGATCTCGAGAACACCTTTGATGACCACAAGCAAATTGGGCAAACCAGAAGGTACTCGACTCATTCTATGCTTTTCTTGACTGCAATTTCCATCAAGTAAATATATGATGTCTTCACACTCCATTATAATCAATAATTGCCTTACTGTAAATGACTCATTCATTTTGATCTTGAACTATAGATTAAATCCTTTTGCTGCATGTTAAGTTATGTGTGAAAGGATGATTAATATGAGGCATACATTCTTTGTTTTATGGATAATACATTAACTGCTGCATGTATATCATCACAAGCAAAAAATGTGTATTTTTGAACATTTTTCCTAAAAAATATATTTTCTTATCTTCTTGTATATTTATGTATGATGAGTGTGGGAGGGCTTATGGCTTTTATGGTGACGAGTCACGATTGTCGCTGATCTCCACTGCCGGTAATTTATTTTACACGGTCACCATCCCATCTCTCGTTGTTATGTATGGTCTAAGTAAAAGAGGCTTTTCTTGCATTGTTTATAAATCAAGGTTAGATCACTTGATATTCTACATAACCTTTATGCGTTTCAGAAAAAAAACTATGCAGTTTTGTATACGTTTCATCCAGATTCTTTTTAAATGCCCCCTATTTGAGTGTATGCTTTAGGGAGAAGCCTAACTTTTGAATTTAAACTATAGAATGTGGTCACCTAAATTGGAGTAGTCTAATTGGTCACTTCATTTTCTGTTTTCAATATTATAATGTATTCTAATTGTGAGATATGGTGCGCTGCCATATTATGCAAAATCTACCTGTATTACTTTTTCAAACATCATGAACCTTATTATGCCAATTGGTGCTCAGCAAGAGAGGCACAACCTCCGCCACACCGAAGAGACAGACAACTTCCATGTAGAACTCGTTGAAGTGACTGCCGATGACGTACATGTCCGTCTATCTCTCAATCTCGATTTTCTTATGGATTGAAAGCTGAGATGACATGTCTTTGTGAGATGCCAATGCCATGATAATTTGATGACTGGCCCAGCTTTTTGATTTTCATTGGAATGATTTTATAGCCTCTGTTAGTAGCGCTATTTTCCTTGATTTTCAGTGCCACCAAATTAAATACCATTATTTCCAATGTGTGTGTGTGTGCGTGTGTGCGCGCGCCCGTGTCTGTGACAAGTTCTGCTCTTAACAAATATATGAGACACACAAATGCACATGTGTATTCATGTTATATTGTTGTGACAGGTGCAATTATATTTTGATCCAAAGTTCTGAACAAGCAAAGGTACGAATACTAATGCCAGCGCAGTTTCGCTCTTCCTAGGATGGCCCGGATGGCCCGAGGTGAGCTGCCTTTGATACGCCGTGCAAGGCGCCCAGGAGCTGCCTTCCAGATAAATCCCGTTGCCACCGACCGGAACGAGCTCGCTTCGGCCTCCTCCTCTCCCCAACTAACGGCCTCTCTGATCTTGCAGCTACTGCCTCATCGCCAACCTACAACAACAAGGTGAGCCTCCTGCCTTTATATGTTGTCGTGATTAAGAAGATTGGAGTAGCTTTGTTAATGGTTGGAATCACCTGCCTGTTCCATTCACCAACCCCAATGACCAGTGTTTAGCCCCAACGTCTGTTCGATTGAATCCCTTGCTACAGCCGCTAGGTCCTAGCCTCATTTCACTAGTTAATTTTATGTATAATTGTGTGATAAGACATTGAGGTGTATGCATATCTATCGCAGTATATCATACTTTTGATTGTAGTATAGGTAATCTGGTCACCATGTTAGAAAGGCAAATGTTTGATTTTGCAATTAATGTATTCATTGCATGAATGGTTAATGGTTCCATACCAAGTATTATAGTCTGATATTCGGGAATAAATAATTAGTGAAAACCATATTATTACTTTACCTTGGTCTGATATGCAAGAATAAACAAGTAGTTATCATTTATGCCAGGTTCATGTTACCTGCCAACTCACAAAGTTACTTCTATGTTGTGTATCTCACAGACTATTTATGCCAGGTTCATACTATTGAATAGTGACAAGAATGATTCTGAGAAATCAGGTGTCCAAAGGACTCTGATCCAGGGGCCTTGACCTCAGACCATCAATGCAACAGGTAATTACCGCAACATGTAAGTAGGTCACATATCTTAGTTTTCTGTTATTTCTGATTATTTGTCTTGGAAGATCCTTTTTTCTTTTACAGTCAGTTGTATTGTTTTGCATTTGATATAACTAAAATGAAGGGTACATTAGAGACACCATGTTCCTATTTCTTTACAGAAAAAAGTAAAGCATGCATATAAAACTTTGATCAATGACTCACTGAAAATTGTGCTTCCTTTTTCACCTGGTATATTGGTCTTTGTCATTTTGTTAGAAATATAGCTAGCTAGATAATAAAGGATGACATTTTCTCTCATATATACTTTTAAAACACATATGTTCCTAGCTGACTTGGTGCTTTACTTTCATTTGACTTTTAACAATTTAATGATTTGATTCTTTCGTGGAACAAACGAAATACAAGACGGCTGAAGCCTGTAGAACATTGTATTCGGTTTACTATGTGGTTATTTCATTAAGATTATTGCGTCTCTTTTTGTTCCAATAATGTCATTTTTGCTTCTCACTTTGTAACGATTATACCGCTGATCAGTTTGTGTTGTGCTTCTTAGTATCTTGCCAATTCTATTTCTTGTTTCCAGATGTAATTACTTTTAGTAGCGCTTCAGTTCTACAATCGACAGTTTCACATCATGCAAGGGCTGGGCTCAACCACTTGCATGTTCGGTCAAAGGTAAAGATGAAAGGACTTCTTATTTTCTATTGCTGCATGGAAAGTTCACTGGAACTTATGATTCTAAGTGGGTGTGAAATAACATGCTTTATCTTGACACAATGACATACGGAGAAACTATACTTCCCATAGTGAAGTTGGTATTTTAATTCACACAAGTTTCTGCGTACTGCTGATTAAACCCATACTTGTCATATGAATAAAATGAACATCCAAAGGAAATTGATTTTTTTCTTATGCCAATAATCATTCAGTTATTATTTTGCAGTACATATCCCATTCATTTTACACCCTCTGTATATTTTGTAGGGCGCTGATGTCTCAAAGCACTAGCATTGGTTTTTGATGACCAAGTAGAAGGTTTTGTATGTCATGGGCTTGGCCGTGACGCCTTAGACCAGGCCGCAACGTCGAATATGTCGTCCTTACGCCACCGCCATTTCTGCCTCGCACTGCATCAACCCCCTCCTTCACCAGCCACCGATCAAACCCGTGATGCTAGCTTCCTTGGATTCTTCCGGTTCAAGTTCCCCACCGAATCATCCACCACATGGTGCGGTTTCTTTGGTGCCTTTTAAAATCATGCACAAATTTCTGCCCCTCCCTCTATTCTATTAGATCCAGTGATTGGTGCTAGCTAGAAACCGGTGTTTTTTAGAATATTCTTTGTATTATTTGATGGAAGATGGGTTGTCTGACAGAGCTAATGTAAGTTGTTGGACTACGAATGGATAACAAACCAATATGGACTATGTATTCTGGTTTGTTCACTCATTTCAGTCCATACATAGCCCATACTGAAATATCTATTTGTGAACGGAGGAAATACACATATATCTTTGCCCATCTTAGAACTGGTTTGTGTAAGCAATACAATTTTATACCACTGCCATTGCGATTTGATTAAAACATGCACTGCTTCCTCTCTGAATTACTCCTACAACTACAAGCATGTGGGTGTGCCTTTGCATTTTGTTAACTTCATTTGCCTTTTGAAGGAGATGACTGCTATCACGGTCAGGCCAAGGGCTATGTTCAGTGCGATTCTTAGCAAGATTTGTTTGTCTGATGCAAAGTACGCGCGTTGTAGTTCCTACAACCGACGTGTGGGTGCAACTGTGGTTTTCTGGCCGTCCATGTTGCACTTTTCTGAATGGTAGAACCCAGGAAGATCCAAGACAATCCAACTAGGGATATTTCAACAGGTAATGAGTGAAACAATTATCGTTAGCCAGATAGTTATTTGTGTTGTTTCATCTTATAATGAAATTTCATTGTCTAAGGCAAATTCATTTCCCTTCCAGTTATGTATGTGCTCAGTCTAATTAAGCGTTTTAAGTAGCTTTCTCTTTCAATCAGTTACTATTTGTACATTTCTATAATATTTTGTCGTATATGTCATCTGTGATTTATCTTTGTTCTTATATGACTGACTTGCAAAAGAAATCATAGGTAAACAAAAAACAAGATATCAAAGATAAGCTAAAGTGAAAGTGGGTATTTTTGTTTGATATTCTTGAACCAATTTGCTAATCATTTTTTCGTTGTGGTTATGTTTTGTAGTTTGAAATAAGGAATTGGAACTGCAGCATCCTGAAATACTTGACAAACTACAGGAAGAAGCATCAAGGACTTGCTCCCCATGAAACAACTCCACAATATCATTGTCACATGCTGTTTTATTTGCTATGAGCATCGGATCCTTGCGATTGACCCAGACGAAGTGACTTTAGCAAAGCTTGCCCTTTACCCTACTAAAGAGTTACTATCTTTTTGTAATAGGAGTTGTTCATTTTTATTGCTCAACGTACCACTTTTGAGACTATAAGTGATAATGATAGTGGTTGGTAAGTTGTATCGAGTCTCGCCTTACCTGTCCACCCTAAAACGTGTTATCAGCCAATGTGTAAGTGTATATATTGCAATGTAAAGCTCGTTGTGGTGTAAGTACATACCTGCAATGGCAGACTCATTGTGGTTATAGTCGTTATTAATAGTGTTTTACCCATCTGTGTTATTGTTTTGGTGGACTGGATATGACAGGGTCAAGTTGGGTGCGTCAAGCCGCACTTCCTATTGAGTGGGTGCGCTATTGGTTTCGAACTTTCTGTCGAGTGGTCTTATGAACGCATTGAAATTGATTTTGCCTTATAGACTCATGCCGATATTGAGCACCACTATGTCTCGCTCCTACTTCACTGCATCGTTATCATGCATATGCTAAAGTTGAATGTTTTTTCTTCACTGCATCGTTATCATGCATATGCTAAATGTAGATTACTACTGACTTATCTTATGTGAATGCATATGCTAAATCTGGATTACTATTGACTTAGCATCACCTGCTTCTCAAAAACGTTGGACCGGCACCCTCGCGCCAAGGCGCGATTCCGATCTAGTAAGTACCAGAGGGGAACCACGAGGTGGGCACAACCCACCTGGGCGCGCCAGGCCTCCCTGGCGCGCCATGGTGGGTTGTGGCCTCCTCGGCCCACCTCCGGTGCCCATCTTCTGGTATATATAAGTGGTTTTGACCTAGAAAAAATAAGAGTAATATGATACGTCTCCAACGTATCTACTTTTCCAAACACTTTTGCCCTTGTTTTGGACTCTAACTTGCATGATTTGAATGAAACTAACCCGGACTGACGCTGCTTTCAGCAGAACTGCCATGATGTTGTTTTATGTGTAAAAAAGAAAAGTTCTCGGAATGTCCTGAAAATCCACGGAGGCACTTTTTGGAATTAATAGGAATTTTTGGCGAAAGAATTAGTGCCAGGGGGCCCACGACCTGTCCACGAGACAGGGGGCGCCCCCCTAGGGCGTGGCCCCCTATGTCGTGGGCCCCCTGGACCTCCTCCGACCTCAACTCCAACTCCATATATTCTGTCTCGGGGAGAAAAAAATCAAGGAGAAAGTTTCATCGCGTTTTACGACACGGAGCCGCCGCCAAGCCCTAATCTCTCTCGGGAGGGCTGATCTGGAGTCTGTTCGGGGCTCCAGAGAGGGGGATTCGTCGCCGTCATCATCATCAACCGTCCTCCATCACCAATTTCATGATGCTCACCGCCGTGCGTGAGTAATTCCATCATAGGCTTGCTGGACGGTGATGGGTTGGATGAGATTTACCATGTAATCAAGTTAGTTTTGTTAGGGTTTGATCCCTAGTATCCACTATGTTTTGAGATTGATGTTGCTATGACTTTGCTATGCTTAATGCTTGTCACTAGGGCTCGAGTGCCATGATTTCAGATCTGAACCTATTATGTTTTCATGAATATATGTGTGTTCTTGATCCTATCTTGCAAGTCTATAGTCACCTATTATGTGTTATGATCCGACAACCCCGAAGTGACAATAATCGGGATACTTCTCGGTGATGACCGTAGTTTGAGGAGTTCATGTATTTACTATGTGCTAATGCTTTGTTCCGGTTCTCTATTCAAAGGAGACCTTAATATCCCTTAGTTTCCGTAAGGACCCCGCTACAACGGGAGGGTAGGACAAAAGTTGTCATGCAAGTTCTTTTCCATAAGCACGTATGACTATTTACGGAATATATGCCTACATTACATTGATGAATTGGAGCTAGTTCTATATCACCCTATGTTATAGCTATTACATGAGGAATCACATCCGGCATAATTATCCATCACCGATCCATTGCCTACGAGCTTTTCATATATTGTTCTTCGCTTATTTACTTTTCCGTTGCTACTGTTACAACTACTACAAAAACCCAAAAACATTTATCTTTACTTTTGCTACCGTTACCTTTATTATCATACCACTTTTGCTACTAAACACTTTGCTGCAGATACTAAGTTATCCAGGTGTGGTTGAATTGACAACTCAACTGCTAATACTCAAGAATATTCTTTGGCTCCCCTAGTGTCGAATCAATAAATTTGGGTTGAATACTCTATCCTCGAAAGCTGTTGCGATCCCCTATACTTCTGGGTTATCAAGACTAATTTCTAGCGCCGTTGCCGGGGAGCATAGCTCTATTCTCTGAGTCACTTGGGATTTATATCTGTTGATCACTATGAAGAACTTGAAAGACGATCGAACTACTATTTTGCCCTCAACTACGAGGGGAGGTATGGAACTGCCATCTAGCTCTGCACTAGATTCTCCTTCCGTTATTAGTAGGCTTGTGACACCTAAACCTGCTACTGCTATGAATTCTGATATGTCGCATGTTATTGATGATGCCACTTCTGCTATGAATGATGAAACTACTTCTGTGCGTGATACTACTGTGCCATTAGGTGAATTTCTAGATGAACAACTTGCTAGAGTTAGGGGGGATGAAAATATTGAAGAACCTATTATTGATGATAGTGATGATGAAGGTTCCCCCAATGATTATGTATTACCTGTTGTTCCTAAGGGTTATGTTATGAATGAAAAAGCTGCTATGGAAATTCTTGCTTGCAATGATAGAAATGATCTTAAGAAATTACTAGCTAAATGGAAGCATCAGTCTCTTAATGCTAGAATGAAACCCGATCCTGTTTTTGCTACTTCACCTATCTGTGTTACTGATAAGGATTATGAATTCTCTATTGATGCTTAGATGAATTTGATGACTTTACGGCTAGACAAGAAAGTTTTAATGCTTATGTTGGTAGAGAGTTAAAGAATAATGATTTCGAGATAGGACGTGTAGGTGATAATCTGGCTAGAGTTAAAGATGAACTTCACCGCGTTAGCAAATATGGTTCTATGATTGCTACTCAAGCTGAGCAAGTACTTAAAGCTCAAAATGATTTGCTTGATGAATTAAATAATAAAAATGACTTTGTTGTTAGAGTGGCTACTAGAACTGGTAGAATGACTCAGGAACCTTTGTATCCTGAAGGCCACCCTAAGAGAATCGAGCAAGATTCTCAGAGAAATAATTTAGAGGCATCTAGTTCTTCTAAAAAGAAGAAGAAAAATGATAGAACGTTGCATGCTGCTAGTGAACCTACTGTAGACACACCTGAGAATCCTAATGATATTTCTATTTCTGATGCTGAAACACAATCAGGTGATGAACATGAACCTAGTGATAATGTTAATGATAATGTTCATGTTGATGCTCAACCTAGCAAAGACAATGATGTAGAAATTGAACCTGCTGTTGATCTTGATAACCCACCATCAAAGAATCAACGTTATGATAAGAGAGATTTTGTTGCTAGGAAGCATGGTAAAGAAAGAGAACCATGGGTTCAGAAACCCATGCCCTTTCCTCCTAAACCATCCAAGTCAAAGGATGATGAGGATTTTGAGCGCTTCGCTGAAATGATTAGACCTATTTTCTTACGTATGCGCTTAACGGATATGCTTAAAGTAAATCCTTATGCTAAGTATATGAAGGATATCATCACAAATAAAAGAAAGATACCGGAAGCTGAAATTTCCACCATGCTTGCTAATTACACTTTTAAGGGTGGAATACCAAAGAAACTTGGAGATCCGGGTGTACCAACTATACCATGCTCTATTAAAAGAAACTATGTTAGAACTGCTTTATGTGACCTTGGAGCCGGTGTTAGTGTTATGCCTCTCTCTTTATATCGTAGACTTGAATTGAATAAGTTGACACCTACTGAAATATCTTTGCAAATGGCCGATAAATCAACTGCTATACCTGTCGGTATTTGTGAGGATGTGCCTGTTGTGGTTGCAAATGTCACTATCTTAACGGACTTTGTTATTCTTGATATTCCCGAGGACGATAGTATGTCTATTATCCTTGGTAGACCTTTTCTTAATACTGCAGGGGCTGTTATTGATTGCAACAAAGGCAATGTCACTTTTCATGTTAATGGTAATGAGCATACGGTACACTTTCGAAGGAAACAATCTCAAGTTCATAGCATCAAATCTATTGAAAAAGTTCCAACTATCATTTTTGGAGGTTTTGAATTTCCTCTTCCTACTGTCAAGAAAAAGTATGATATTCTTATTGTTGGGGATTTTCATATACCCGTTGAGGTAACTTAGTGTTATTCGAAATTTCTCCGATTTTGTGTCATTCGGAATGAGTTTGTTAACAATACTTGATCAACCTTGTTAGTGGGTTCATTTTGATGATCACGAGAAGGATGAAACTAGAAGGCACAACCTTCTGTACCCTCTTTTACTTTTTGTTATTTAGAATAAATAAAGCAAAAATAGTATTATCCGTCTATTTTCTGAATTACCCGTGCATTAAAAATAGTCCGAAAATAAAAGTGCTCCAAATGCCCTGTAAATTTAGTATGATTTTTTCTGGAATATTTGAGGATTTTAGGCACTGAAAACACTGCAGGAGGGGCAAGCACCAGGCCACGAGAGAAGAGGGCGCCCCCCCTGTAGGGCGCGCCCCTGTCTCGTGGGCCCCTGGTAGCTCCCCTCCACTTATGCCAGTACCCACACACTTCATCTTCTACCCAAAAAAATCCCCATCCAGCTCAAGCACGAGTTCTAGCTCGTTTTGCTGCGATTTTCGATCTCTTAGCTCAAAGCTCCATTCACAAAACTGCTTTGGAAGATTGTTGCTTGGTATGTGACTCCTCCATTGGTCCAATTAGTTTTTGTTCTAGTGCTATATTCATAGCAAATTTTTGCTGCATAGGTGACCATGTTCTTGAGCTTGCATGTTAAAATTTTAAGGTCCCAAGCAATTCTAATGCATGATATAGGCTCTAGGCACTTGTAGGAGTAGTTGCTATCAATCTTGTTTAGTTTTATTCACTTTTATTTTGAAGTTACTTAAATTTCAGAAAAAGAAATATGCTTAGAAGAATGTACCAAGGAGGTTCCTCGGCAAAGAAAGGGCCAAGGATTGCTATACGTGAACAAGATGTTAATTTGCCAAGGGACGCAAATGTATGGGCTTGCGAGTGGCAATCCGATGATTTTATGGTCGAAGCAGGCTTCAAGGAGGAATTTGACGCGTATGTGCGTAATGCCGAGTCGGAGGATTTCTTACAAGATAAGTGTCCTCAATATTATCAATTGACAGATTCCTTTGTGTGGAGGTTCGAATATATTTCTGCGCGTAATTCTCCTAGTGTTATGTTTGATATTTATGATACATCTTATACCATGGATTTAGAGGATTTCACAACTGCTTGCAAACTGCCGCAGTGGGGTAATGTTAATGATCCTCCCAAATCTGAAGTTAGAGATTTTCATGCTAGTATTACTGTGGGAGAATCTAGGGATGTAACACAAGCTACCATAGGGAGCATTCATTTTCCTGCTATACATTACTTTGCTCTCTTTATTGGTAGATGCATTAACGGTAAGGACGAAGTATGTCACATGTGTGCCCCTGATGTTTGTGTCCTCAAGAGTGCTGTGTTAGGTTATAAAGGTTATAACTTGGGGGCAATAGTTGCACGTAGGTTGCAGAATAATAGTAGAAGGGCTGATTTCTTTGGAGGAATTTATGCAACCCGTGTGGCTAATTTTCTTAATATAGCTCCACGAGAGGAGGATATGATTGTACCTCCTGTTTATTTGGATAAAGAAGCTATGTTTGATTATCATTTTCTTGAGAGGAATGAACAATTCCTCCATTATCGACTAACCTATAACAGATGCAACGTCGTCCCTGTTACTCTTCCTGCTCCCTATCTTTTTGATTATCAGGCAAAAAGAAGATATGTTGTCACCAGGGAAGAAGCAACTGAATATGAGAGGGGAATGGAGGCAGCTTGCCAACACGCTGCTGCTCAGGAGGCGGTCGCCTCTGCATCTCAGTACTACTCCAGTTTCACTTATGGATATCAGCCAAGCGGTCATTGGTATTAGACCAACTTAGGCCAAAAGCCTAAGCTTGGGGGAGTACGTATTTCTCACCGACTTTACATTCATGTTCACACACTAGTCATCGGTGCTCATACTCTTTCATTGTATTATCCATGCTAGTTTAAATTTATTTTTCTAGTTTTCTTCTTGTGTGTTTGATAAACCTTAAGAAAAACCAAAAGAATTAGTTAGTTAATTTCCATGCTTGTAGTAGAAATTAAAATGAAAACCCAAAAAGATTTTTCGTTCTTCTTTTACTTGTTGGGAGCTTTCCCGTGTAAATAGTTTTATTTTCTTTTCTTTCCTTTGGGGGTCGAGAAGACAATATTGAAAATGCTTAGTGGCTCTTATATGAATGATTGTTTATTTAATTTAGAGCCCATATTACTTGTCTTCTCTCTTGAGTTGAATGCTTGCAGATTCCAGCTTAGTCCAATGCACGTGCACTCTTATTATTATACAGATTGTTTGGTCGTGCAAGTAAAAGGCAATAATGACGATATAGGATGGACTTATTGGGATGAGAAAGCTGGTATGAACTCGACCTCTCTTGTTTTTGTAAATATGATGAGTTCATCGTTCCTGAGTCAGCTATTATGAGTAAACATATTTGCAATGACATTTAGAGATTATAGTTGCTTGTGCCATGCTTGATTAGCTATGAGTTATAATGGTTTACCTTGCGTGCCAACATGCTATTAGAATGATTATGATGTGGTATGATGGGATGGTATCCTCCTTTGAATGTATTAAGTGACTCGACTTGGCACATGTTCACGCATGTAGTTGAATCAATTCAACATAGCCTTCATGATATTTATGTTCATGGTAGATTATATCCTACTCATGCTTGTACTTGGTGTAAATTAATTTTAATGCATGTTTACGACTGTTGTCGCTCTCTTAGTTGGTCGCTCCCAGTCTTTTGCTAGCCTTCACCTATACTAAGCGGGAATACTGCTTGTGCATCCAAACTCCTTAAACCCCAAAGTTATTCCATATGAGTCCACTATACCTTCCTATATGCAGTATTTACCTGCCGTTCCAAGTAAATTTGTATGTGCCAAACTCCAAACCTTCAAATGAAATTCAGTTTTGTATGCTCGAGTAGCTCATGTTTCAACTAGGGCTGCCTATATCTTCCATGCTAGGTGAGTTATTCTCAAGAGGAGTGGACTCAGCTCCTCATTCACGAGAAAGGGCCGGTAACCGGGATGCCCAGTCCCATGATCCAAAAAGATCAAAGCAAATCAAAATAATTAAACAAAACTCCCCCAGGGCTGTTGTACGTTGGAGGCACTCGTTGTTTCGAGCAAGCCATGGATTGATGCTTGTTGGTGGTTGGGGGAGTATAAAACTTTACCATTCTGTTTGGGAACTACCTATAATGCATGTAGTATGGAAGATACAACCATCTCATAGTTGTTGCATTGACAGCGAAAGTATGCCGCTCAAAGTGTTATTCAATCTCTATTTTAAAATCGAGCTCTGGTACCTCTACAAATTCCTGCTTCCCTCTGCGAAGGGCCTATCTATTTACTTTTATGTTGAGTCATCATCCTTCTTATTAAAAGCACCCGCTGGAGAGCACACTGTCATTTGCATTCATTATTATTGGTTTATATTGGGTATGACTTGACTGGATCTCTTTTACCATGAATTACAATGTTTAATCAGTCCTTGATCTTTAAAGGTGCTCTGCATTTATGTTTTGCGGTCTCAGAAAGGGCTAGCAAGATACCATTTTGTTATATCATGTTATGATTATTTTGAGAAAGTGTTGTCATCCGAGTTTTATTATTATAGCTCGCTAGCTGATTATGTTATTGATATGAGTAATTCTGAGACCTATGTGTTATTGTGAGTATGGTTAGTTCATAATATTTGCTGAAACTTGAATGCTGGCTTTTCATGTTACAACAACAAGAGCAAACAAAGTTTGTAAAAGTTTTTCTTTATCACTTTCAGTTTATCAACTGAATTGCTTGAGGACAAGCAAAGGTTTAAGCTTGGGGGAGTTGATACGTCTCCAACGTATCTACTTTTCCAAACACTTTTGCCCTTGTTTTCGACTCTAACTTGCATGATTTGAATGAAACTAACCCGGACTGACGCTGTTTTCAGCAGAACTGCCATGATGTTGTTTTATGTGTAGAAAAGAAAAGTTCTCGGAATGTCTTGGAAATCCACAGAGGCACTTTTTGGAATTAATAAGAATTTTTGGCGAAAGAATTAGTGCTAGGGGGCCCACGACCTGTCCACGAGACAGGGGGGCGCCCCCCTAGGGCGTGGCCCCCTATCTCGTGGGCCCCCTGGACCTCCTCCGACCTCAACTCCAACTCCATATATTCCGTCTTGGGGAGAAAAAAATCAAGGAGAAAGTTTCATCGCATTTTACGACACGGAGCCGCCGCCAAGCCCTAATCTCTCTCGGGAGGGCTGATCTGGAGTCCGTTTTGGGCTCCGGAGAGGCGGATTCGTCGCCGTCGTCATCATCAACCATCCTCCATCACCAATTTCATGATGCTCACAGCCGTGCATGAGTAATTCCATCATAGGCTTGCTGGACGGTGATGGATTGGATGAGATTTACCATGTAATCAAGTTAGTTTTGTTAGGGTTTGATCCCTAGTATCCACTATGTTCTGAGATTGATGTTGCTATGACTTTGCTATGCTTAATGCTCGTCACTAGGGCCCGAGTGCCATGATTTCAGATCTGAACCTATTATGTTTTCATGAATATATGTGTGTTCTTGATCCTATCTTGCAAGTCTATAGTCACCTATTATGTGTTATGATCCGACAACCCCGAAGTGACAATAATCGGGATACTTCTCGGTGATGACCGTAGTTTGAGGAGTTCATGTATTCACTATGTGCTAATGCTTTATTCCGGTTCTATATTAAAAGGAGGCCTTAATATCCCTTAGTTTCCATAAGGACCCCGCTGCTATGGGAGGGTAGGACAAAAGTTGTCATGCAAGTTCTTTTCCATAAGCACGTATGACTATTTATGGAATATATGCCTACATTACATTGATGAATTGGAGCTAGTTCTATATCACCCTATGTTATAGCTATTACATGAGGAATCACATCTGGCATAATTATCCATCACTGATCCATTGCCTATGAGCTTTTCATATATTGTTCTTCGCTTATTTACTTTTCCGTTGCTACTGTTACAACTACTACAAAAACCCAAAAACATTTATCTTTACTTTTGCTACCGTTACCTTTATTATCATACCACTTTTGCTACTAAACACTTTGCTGCAGATACTAAGTTATCCAGGTGTGGTTAAATTGACAACTCAACTGCTAATACTAAAAAATATTCTTTGGCTCCCCTAGTGTCGAATAATAAATTTGGGTTGAATACTCTACCCTCGAAAGCTGTTGCAATCCCCTATACTTGTGGGTTATCATAATACTTTCGGGACGGAGCGCCACCGTCTCGAGGCGAAACTTGGGAAGGAGCACTTTTGCCCTCCGGTGGAGCGATTCTGCCGGGGGAACTTCCCTCCTGGAGGGGGAAATCATCGTCATCATCATCACCAACAACTCCCCCATCTTGGGGAGGGCAATATCCATCAACATCTTCACCAGCACCATCTCATCTCAAATCCTAGTTCATCTCTCGTATTCAATCTTGTTACCGGAACTATAGATTGGTGCTAGGGGGTGACTAGTAGTGTTGATTACATCTTGTAGTTGATTACTATATGGTTTATTTGGTGGAAGATTATATGTTCAGATCCATTATGCATATTAATACCCCTCTGATCATGAGCGTGTTTGTTGTTTGTGAGTAGTTACTTATGTTCTTGAGGTCACGGGAGAAGTCATGTTGCAAGTAATCATGTGAACTTCATATGTGTTTGATATTTTGATAGTATGTATGTCATGATTCCCTTAGTGGTGTCATGTGAACGTCGACTACATGACACCTCACCATATTTGGGCCTAAGGGAATGCATTGTGGAGTAGTAAATAGATGGTGGGTTGCGAGAGTGACAGAAACTTAAACCCCAGTTTATGCACTATTCCGTAAGGGACCGATTGGATCCTAGAGTTTAATGCTATGGTTAGGATTTATCCTTAATACTTTTCTCGTAGTTGCGGATGCTTGCGGGAGGGTTAATCATAAGTAGGAGGTTTGTTCAAGTAAGAACAACACCTAAGCACCAGTCCACCCACATATCAAATTACCAAAGTAGCGAACACAAATCAAACCAACATGATGAAAGTGAATAGATGAAATTCCTGTGTACCCTAAAAACGCTTTGCTTATTATAAGGGACCATTTTGGCCTGTCCTTTGCCTCAAAATGATTGAGCTACCTTGCTGCATACTTGCTACAATTATCGTTATTTGCTTGTTACAAATTATCTTGCTATCGAACTACCCGCTACTTACAATTTCAGCACTAGCAGACACCTTACTGAAAACTACTTGTCATTTCCTTATGCTCCTCGTTGGGTTCGACACTCTTACTTATCGAAAATAGCTACAATTGACCCCCTATACTTGTGGGTCATCAAGGCTATTTTATGGCGCCGTTGCCCGGGAGTGAAGCGCTTTTGGCAAGTAGAATTCGGTAAGGAAACATTTATATAGTTTGCTGAAATTTATTGTCACTTGCTACTATGGAAAACAATCCTTTGAGGGGTTTGTTCGGGGTATCTTCACCTCGTCCGGAACCACAATTAATTGCCCCTCAACCTACTACGCTTAATGAAAATATTGAATATGAAATTCCTTCGGGTATGATAGGACAACTGCTAGCTAATCCTTATGCAGGAGATGGAACCGAACATCCAGACTTGCACTTGATACATGTAGAACAAATTTGTGGATTGTTTAAGCTTGCAGGTTTACCCAGGGATGAAGTTATGAAAAAGGTTTTCCCTTTATCTTTGAAGGGAAAAGCATTGGCATGGTATAGGCTACGCGATGATATTGGATCATGGAATTGGAATCGTTTAAAACTGGAGTTTCACCCAAAAAATTATCCTATGCATCTAGTTCATCGTGATCGGAATTATATTCATGCCCCAATCATGAGCTCTCAAGAGAAATTATTATTCAGAACTTTTATGCCCGACTTTCTCGTAATGATCAAACCATGCTGGATACTTCTTGTGCTGGTTCTTTTATGAAGAAAACTATTGAATTCCGGTGGGATCTTCTAGAAAGAATTAAATGCAACTCTAAAGATTGGGAACTCGACGAAGGTAAAGAGTCAGGTATAAAGCTTAAGTATGATTGTGTTAAATCTTTTATGGATACCGATGCTTTTCAAAAGTTTAGCACTAAATATGGACTTGACTCTGAGATAGTAGCCTCCTTTTGTGAATCATTTGCTACTCATGTTGAACTCCCTAAAGAGGAATGGCTTAAATATCACCCACCTATTAAATAACCGGTACCAGTTAAAGAAGAAACTATTCTCTATAATGTTGATCTAGTTGTTCCTACTGCTTATATTGAGAAACCCCCTTTTCCTGTTAGGATAAAGGAACATGCTAAAATTGCAACTGTGGTTAACAAAAGCTTTGTCAGAACACCTAAACCAGATGAACAAATTAGAATTGAACCTAATATTGCTATGGTTAAAGATCTCTTAGAAGAAGATCTGGATGGGCATGTTATTTACTTCTACAAAGAAACTTCTAGAATTGCTAAACCTGATGAAAAAGATAAACATAGACCAGTTGTTGGTGTGCCTGTCATTTCAGTTAAATTAGGAGATCATTGTTATCATGGTTTATGTGACATGGGTGCTTGTGTGAGTGCTATTCCTTACAAGTTATATCAAGAGATTAGAGAAGACATAGCACCTACAGATTTAGAAGACATAGATGTTACTATTAAACTTGCTAATAGAGACACCATATCACCTTGTGGGATTATTAGAGATGTTGAAGTTTTGTGTGGGAAAATAAAATATCCTACTAATTTTCTTGTTCTTGGTACCCCGCAAGATGACTTCTGTCCCATTATCTTTGGTAGACCTTTCTTGAACACAATTAATGCTAGGATAGATTGCCAGAAACAAACTGTGGGTGTTAGCTTTGGTGATGAGTCTCATGAGTTTAATTTTTCCAAGTTTAGTGGAAACCATCATGAAAAAGAATTGCCTAGTAAGGATGAATTAATTGGTCTTGCTTCTATTGCTGTGCCACCTACTGATCCTTTAGAACAATACTTACTAGACCATGAAAATGATTTACATATGCATGAAAGAAATGAAATAGATAATATTTTCTTTGAATAACGCCCTCTACTTCAACACAATTTGCCTATTGAAACTCTCAGAGGTCCTCCTCCACCTAAAGGTGATTCTGTGTTTGAATTAAAACAATTGCCAGACACTTTGAAATATGCTTATCTTGATGAAAAGAAGACATATCCTCTTATTATTAGTGCTAACCTTTCAGAACATGAAGAAGAAAGATTATTGAAGGTTCTAAGGAAGCACCCAGCTGCTATTGGATATACTCTTGATGATTTAAAGGGCATTAGTCCCACTCTATGCCAGCATAAAATTAATATGGAACCTGATGCTAAACCCGTTGTTGATCACCAACGTCGGTTAAATCCGAAGATGAAAGAGGTGGTAAGAACAGAAATATTAAAACTTCTGGAAGCAGATATAATCTACCCTATAGCTGATAGTAGATGGGTAAGTCCTGTTCATTGTGTCCCAAAGAAAGGAGGTATTACTATTGTTCCTAATGATAAAAATGAACTTATTCCATAGAGAATTGTTACAGGCTATAGAATGGTAATTGATTTTAGAAAATTAAATAAAGCTACTAGAAAAGACCATTACCCTTTTCCTTTTATTGATCAAATGCTTGAAAGATTATCTAAGCACACACACTTTTGCTTCGTTGATGGATACTCTGGCTTTTCACAAATACCTATTTCTCAACCTGATCAAGAAAAGACTACTTTTACTTGTCCTTTTGGAACCTATGCTTATAGACGTATGCCTTTTGGTTTATGTAATGCACCTGCTACCTTTCAAAGATGCATGTTGGCTATATTATCTGACTTTTGTGAAAAGATTGTTGATGTTTTCATGGATGACTTCTCTGTTTATGGGAAGTCTTCTGATGATTGTTTAATGCAGAGATGTGAACAAACAAATCTTGTCTTGAATTGGGAGAAGTGCCACTTTATGGTTAATGAAGGAATTGTCTTGGGTCATAAAATTTCTGAAAAAGGTATTGAAGTGGACCAAGCTAAGGTTGATGCAATTGAGAAAATGACATGTCCTAAGGACATTAAAGGTATTCATAGTTTCCTAGGTCATGCTGGTTTCTATAGGAGATTTATCAAAGACTTTTCTAAAATTTCTAGGCCTCTTACTAATCTTTTGTAAAAGGATATTCCTTTTGTCTTTGATGATGATTGTCTTGAAGCCTTTGAAACACTCAAGAAAGCTTTAATCACTGCACCCATAGTTCAACCACCTGATTGGAACTTGCCTTTTGAAATTATGTGTGATGCTAGTGATTATGCTGTTGGTGCTGTTCTAGGACAAAGAGTTGATAAGAATTTGAATGCTATTCATTATGCTAGTAAAACTCTAGACAGTGCTCAAAGAAATTATGCTACTACTGAAAAAGAATTCTTAGCAGTGGTGTTTGCTTGTGATAAGTTTAGACCTTATATTGTTGACTCCAAAGTAACTATTCACACAGACCATGCTGCTATTAAATATCTTATGGAAAATAAAGATGCTAAACCTAGACTTATTCATTGGGTTCTCATGTTACAAGAATTTGATTTGCATATTATTGATAGAAAAGGAGCTGAGAACCCCATAGCTGATAACTTGTCTAGGCTTGAAAATGTGCTTGATGACCCACTTCCTATTGATGATAGTTTCCTGATGAGCAGTTAGCTGCAATAAATTTTGCTAATGGGACTCCTTCGTATGCTGACTATGCTAATTACATTTTTGCTAAATATTTACCACCTAGCTTTACTTACCAACAAAAGAAAAAAATCTTCTATGATTTAAGACATTACTTTTGGGATGACCCACATCTTTATAAAGAAGGGGTAGATGGTATTATTAGATGTTGTGTACGTGAGCATGAACAGGGAAAAATCCTACGGAAATGTCACTCCAAAGATTATGGAGGGCATCATGCTGGAGATAGAACTGCTCACAAGGTATTGTAGTCTGGATTTTATTGGCCTACTCTCTTCAAGGATGATCGTAAGTATGTCTCATCTTGTGATGAATGCCAAAGAATAGGTAATATTGGTAAGCGTCAAGAAATGCCTATGAACTATTCTATTGCTGTTGAACCATTTGATATTTGGGGATTTGATTACATGGGACCTTTTCCTTCCTCTAATGGGTACACACATTTTTTGGTTGCTGTTGATTATGTTACTAAATGGGTAGAAGCTATTCCAACTAGTAGTGATAATCACAACACCTCTATTAAAATGCTTAAGGAAGTTATTTTCCCAAGGTTTGGAGTCCCTAGATATTTAATGACTGATGGTGGTTCACACTTTATTCATGGTGCTTTCCGTAAGATGCTTGCTAAGTATGATGTTAACCATAGAATTGCATCACCCTATCATCCTCAGTCTAGTGGTCAAGTTGAACTTAGCAATAGAGAAATAAAATTAATTTTGCAAAAGACTATCAATAGGTCCAGGAAGAATTGGTCTAAGAAATTAGATGATGCACTTTTGGCTTATAGAACTGCATATAAAAATCCTATGGTATGTCTCCTTATAAAATGGTTTATGGAAAAGCTTGTCATTTACCTCTTGAGTTAGAACATAAGAATATTGGGCAGTTAAAGAACTCAACTATGACTTCAAACTTGCTGGTGAAAAGAGGTTATTTGATATAAGCTCATTAGATGAACGGAGAACCCAAGCTTATGAAAATGCAAAGTTATTCAAAGAAAAAGTTAAAAGATGGCATGACAAAAGAATTCAAAAACGTGAGTTTAAAGTCAGAGAATATGTTCTTTTGTACAACTCTTGTTTTATATTCTTTGCAGGGAAGCTCCTCTCGAAATGGGAAGGCCCCTATGTCATCGAGGAGGTTTACCGGTCTGGTGCCATCAAAGTAAATAATTTCGAAGGCACTAACCCGAAGGTTGTCAACGGACAACGAATAAAGCATTATATCTCAGGTACGCCTATTAATGTTGAAATTAATATTATCCAAACTTTGATACCGGAAGAACACATAAAAGAGTCCTTCCGGAACACTCCAAAATCGTCAAAATAAGGAGGTACGTGATACGGTAAGTAAACAGACTCCAAAAAATCTGCAAAAATATTTTTTTAACAGTTTTGGAATATCTTAAAACTTGGAAATAAAGAAACTCCTAGGAAGCATCCCCTGGTGGGCACAATACACCAGGGTGCACTAGGCTTGCCTGGCGCGCCCAGGTGGGTTGTACCTGATACATCTCCAACGTATCTATAATTTTTTATTGTTCCATGCTATTATATTATTTGTTTTGGATGTTTAATGGGCTTTATATACACTTTTATATTATTTTTGGGACTAACCTATTAACCGGAGGCCCAACCCAAATTGCTGTTTTTTTTGCCTATTTCAGTGTTTCGTAGAAAAGGAATATCAAACGGAGTCCAAGCGGAATGAAACCTTCGGGAGAGTTATTTTTGGAACAAACGCAATCTAGGAGACTTGGAGTGGACGTCAACAAAGAAATGAGGCGGCCACGAGGCAGGGAGGCGCACCCCCACCCTGATGGGCCCCTCGTGGCTCCCCTGACCAACTTCCTTCGCCTATATATATCCATATACCCTGAAAACAACCAGGAGCACCACGAAACCTTATTTCCACCGTCGCAACCTTCTGTACCTGTGAGATCCCATCTTGGGGCCTTTTCCAACGCTCCGCCGGAGGGGGAATAGATCACGGAGGGCTTCTACATCAACATCATAGCCTCTCCGATGAAGTGTGAGTAGTTTACCACATACCTTTTGGTTCATAGCTATTAGCTAGATGTCTTCTTCTCTCTCTTTGGATCTCAATACAAACTTCTCCTTGATCTTTTTGGAGATCTATTCGATGTAATTGTTTTTGCGGTGTGTTTGTCGAGATCCGATGAATTGTGGGTTTATGATAAAGATTATCAATGAACAATATTTGAATCTCCTTTGAATTCTTTTATGTATGATTTGTTATCTTTGCAAGTCTCTTCGAATTATCAGTTTGGTTTGGCCTATTAGATTCATCTTTCTTGCAATGGGAGAAGTGCTCAACATTGGGTTCAATCCTGCGGTTTCCTTTCCCAGTGACAACAGGGGTAGCAAGGCACGTATTGTATTGTTGCCACCGAGGATAAAAAGATGGGGTTTATATCATATTGCTTGAGTTTATCCCTCTACATCATGTCAACTTGCCTAATGCGTTACTCTGTCCTTATGAACTTAATACTCTAGATGCATGCTGGATAGCGGTCGATGTGTGGAGTAATAGTAGTAGATGAAGAATCGTTTCAATATACTTGTTGCGGACGTGATGCCTATATACATGATCATGCCTAGATATTCACATAACTATGCGCTTTTCTATCAATTGCTCGACAGTAATTTGTTCACCCACCGTAATACTTATGCTATCTTGAGAGAAGCCACTAGTGAAACCTATGCCACTGGGTCTATTTTCCGTCATATAAGTTTCCGATCTATTTTATTTTGCAACCTTTACTTTCCAATCTATATCATAAAAATACCAAAAATATTTATCTTATTATTATCTCTATCAGATCTCACTTTTGCAAGTGGCCATGAAGGGATTGACAACCCCTTTATCGCGTTGGTTGCAAGGTTCTTATTTGTTTGTGTAGGTATGAGGGATTCACGTGTAGCCTCCTACTGGATTGATACCTTAGTTCTCAAAACTGAGGGAAATACTTAAGCTACTTTGCTGCATCATCCTTTCCTCTTCAAGTTAAAACCAACGCATGCTCAAGAGGTAGCAAGAAGGATTTCTCGCGCCGTTGCCGGGGAGGTATACGCAAAAGTCAAGAAATACCAAGTACCCATCACAAACCCTTATCCCTCGCATTACATTATTTGCCATTTGCCTCTCATTTTCCTCTCCCCCACTTCATCCTTGTCGTTTTATTCGCCCTCTTTTTCCCGTTCGCCTCTTTTTTGCTTGCCTCTGGTGTGCTTGTGTGTTGGATTGTTTGTCGCGATGGCTCAAGATAATACTGAATTGTGTGATTTCTCCAATACCAACAACAATGATTTTCTTAGCACTCCGATTGCTCCTTTTACCATTGTTGAATCTTGTGAAATTAATGCTGCTTTGTTGAATCTTGTCATGAAAGATCAATTCTCTGGCCTTCCTAGTGAAGATGCCGCTACTCATCTAAACAACTTTGTTGATTTGTGTTACATGCAAAAGAAGAAAGACGTGGATAATAATATTGTTAAATTAAAGTTATTTCCGTTTTTGCTTAGAGATCGTGCTAAAACTTGGTTTTCGTCTTTGCCTAAAAATAGTATTGATTCATGGAATAAGTGCAAAGATGCTTTTATCTCTAAGTATTTTCCTCCCGCTAAGACCATCTCTCTTAGAAACGATATTATGAATTTCAAGCAACTTGATCATGAGCATGTTGCACAATCTTGGGAGAGGATGAAATTAATGATTCGCAATTGCCCTACACATGGATTGAATTTATGGATGATCATACAATTTTTTTATGCCGGATTGAATTTTGCTTCTAGAAATCTTTTAGATTCTCTGCGGGAGGCACTTTTATGGAAATCACTTTTGGAGAAGCTACTAAACTCCTAGATAATATTATGTTTAATTATTCTCAATGGCACACCGAAAGATCTACTAGTAAAAAGGTTCATGCGATAGAAGAGATTAATGTTTTGAGTGGAAAGATGGATGAACTTATGAAATTGTTTGCTAATAAGAGTGCTACTATTGATCCTAATGATATGCCTTTGTCTACTTTGATTGAGAATAATAATGAATCTATGGATGTTAATTTTGTTGGTAGGAATAATTTTGGTAACAACGCGTATAGAGGAAACTTTAATACTAGGCCGTTTCCTAGTAATTCCTCTAATAATTATGATAATTCCTACAATAACTCTTAAGGAAATTTTAATAAGATGCCCTCTTATTTTAAGATTAGTGTTAAAGAATTTATGATTTCACAAAAGAATTTCAATGCCGTGCTTGAAGAAAAAATGCCTAAGATTGATGAGTTGGCTAGGAACATGGATAGAATATCTCTTGATGTTAATTCTTTGAAACTTAGATCTGTTCCACCTAAGCATGATATCAATGAGTCTCTCAAATCTATGAGAATTTCCATTGATGAGCGCAAGGAAAGAACTGCTAGGATGCGTGCTAAGAAAGATTGCTTTGTAAAAGTGTGTTCTTCTAGTTTTCATGATAATAGGGATGAAGATTTAAAAGTGATTGATTTGTCTCGTATTAAATATTTGTTTTGCAATATGAATCTTGATAATGATGGGACTGGAGATGAGTCAACTTTAGTTAAAAGGCGTCCCAATGATTCGGAGTTTTTAGATCTTGATGCGAAAATTGGTAAAAGTGGGATTGAAGAGGTCAAAACTTTACATAGCAGTGAACCCACTATTTTGGATTTCAAGGAATTTTATTATGATAATTGTTATTTAATAGATTGTATTTCCTTGTTGCAATCCGTGTTAAAATCTCCTCATGCTTATAGTCAAAATAAAGCTTTTACTAAACATATCGTTGATGCTTTAATGCAATCTTATGAAGAAAAACTTGAATTAGAAGTTTCTATCCCTAGAAAACTTTATGATGAGTGGGAACATACTATCAAAATTTAAATTAAAGATCATGAATGCTATCCTTTGTGTGATTTGGGTGCTAGTGCTTCCATGATTCCAAAAACTTTGTGTGATGTGTTAGGTTTCCGTGAATTTGATGATTGCTCTTTAAACTTGCACCTTGCGGATTCCACCATTAAGAAACCTATGGGAAGGATTAATGATGTTCTTATTGTTGCAAATAGGAATTATGTGACCATAGATTTTATTGTTCTTGATATAGATGGCAATCTTTCATGTCCTTTTATTCTTGGTAGACCTTTCCTTTGAATGATTGGTGCAATTATTGATATGAAAGAAGGAAATATTATATTCCAATTTCCCTTAAGGAAAGGCATGGAACACTTTCCTAGGAAGAAAATCAAATTACCTTATGAATCTATTATGAGAGCCACCTATGAATTGAATACCAAAGATGGCAATACTTAGATCTATTCTCGCTTTTATGCCTAGCTAGGGGCGTTAAACGATAGCACTTGTTGGGAGGCAACCCAATTTTATCTTTGTTCTTTGCTTTTTGCTCCTGTTTAGTAATAAATAATTGATATAGCCTCTGGTTAGATGTGGTTTTATGTTTTAATTAGTGTTTGTTCCAAGTAGAACCTTTGGGAAGACTTGGGTGAAGTCTTTATGATCTTGCTGTAAAAAATAGAAACTTTCGCGCTCACGAGATTAGCTGCCATTGTTTACTGGAGAGTGCTTTTAGGTTGATTCTTTTTGTAGATGATTAATAGAAAAATTCCTCACGTCCAATTTATTTCAGAATTTTTGGAGTTCCAGAAGTATTCGAAAGTTACAGATTACTACAGACTGTTCTGTTTTTGACAGTTTCTGTTTTTCATGTGTTGTTTGCTTATTTTGATGAATCTATGGCTAGTATCGGGGGGTATGAACCATAGAGAAGTTGGAATACAGTAGGTTTAACACGTATAAATAAATAATGAGTTCATTATAGTACCTTAAAGTGGTGGTTTGCTTTCTTGCACTAACGGAGCTCATGAGATTTTTTGTTGAGTTTTGTGTTGTGAAGTTTTCAAGTTTTGGGTAAAGATTTGATGGATTATGGAATAAGGAGTGGCAAGAGCCTAAGATTGGGGATGCCCAAGGCACCGAAAGGTAAAATTCAAGGACAACCAAAAGCCTAAGCTTTGGGATGCCCGGAAGGCATCCCCTCTTTCGTCTTCGTCCATCGGTAACTTTACTTGAGGCTATATTTTTATTCACCACATGATATGTGTTTTGCTTGGAGCGTCTTGTATGATATGAGTCTTTTTTTTAGTTTACCACAATCATCCTTGCTGTACACACCTTTTGTGAGAGACACACATGAACCGGAATTTATTAGAATACTCTATGTGCTTCACTTATATATTTTGAGCTAGACAGTTTTGCTCTAGTGCTTCACTTATATCTTTTTAGAGCACGGTGGTGGTTTTATTTTATACAAATTATTGATCTCTCATGCTTCACTTATATTATTTTGAGAGTCTTATAGAACAGCATGGTAATTTGCTTTGGCTATAAAATTAGTCTTAATATGATAGGCATCCAAGATGGATATAATAAAAAATTTCATAAAAAGTGCATTGAATACTTTGAGAAGTTTGATACTTGATGATTGTTTTGAGATATGAGGATGGTAATATTAGAGTCATGCTAGTTGAGTAGTTGTGAATTTGAGAAATACTTGTTCTAAAGTTTGTGATTCCCGTAGCATGCACGTATGGTGAACTGTTATCTGATGAAGTCGGAGCATGATTTATTTATTTATTGTCTTCCTTATGAGTGGCGGTCGGGGACGAGCGATGGTCTTTTCCTACCAATCTATCCCCCTAGGAGCATGCGCGTAGTACTTCATTTTGATAACTAATAGATTTGTGCAGTAAGTATGTGAGTTCTTTATGACTAATGTTGAGTCCATGGATTATACGCACTCTCACCCTTCCACCATTGCTAGCCTTTCTAATACCGTGCACCTTTCGCCGGTATCATACGCCCACCATATACCTTCCTCAAAATAGCCACCATACCTACCTATTATGGCATTTCCATAGCCATTCTGAGATATATTGCCATGCAACTTACCACCGTTCCGTTTGTTATGACACGTTTCATCATTGTCATATTGCTTTGCATGATCATGTAGTTGACATCGTATTTGTGGCAAAGCCACCTTTATAATTCTTTCATACATGTCACTCTTGATTCATTGCATATCCCGGCACACCGCCAGAGGCATTCACATAGAGTCATATTTGTTCTAAGTATTGAGTTGTAATTTTTGAGTTGTAAGTAAATAAAAGTGTGATGGTCATCATTATTAGAGCATTGTCCCAAGCGAGGAAAGGATGATGGAGACTATGATCCCCCCACAAGTCGGGATGAGACTCCGGACGAAAAAAAAGAAGAAAAAAGCCATAAAAAAGAGAAAAAGGGCCCAAATAAAAAAATGAGAGAAAAAGAGAGAAGGGACAATGTTACTATCCTTTTACCACACTTGTGCTTCAAAGTAGCACCATGATCTTCATGATAGAGAGTCTCCTATGTTGTCACTTTCATATACTATTGGGAATTTTACATTATAGAACTTGGCTTGTATATTCCAATGATGGGCTTCCTCAAAATGCCCTAGGTCTTCGTGAGCAAGCGAGTTGGATGCACACCCACTTAGTTTCTTTTGTTGAGCTTTCATACACTTATAGCTCTAGTGCATCCGTTGCATGGCAATCCCTACTCACTCACATTGATATCTATAGATGGGATCTCCATAGCCCGTTGATATGCCTAGTTGATGTGAGACTATCTTCTTCCTTTTTTGTCTTCTCCACAACGACCCTACTATTCCACATATAGTGTTATGTCCATGGCTCACGCTCATGTATTGCGTGAAAGTTGAAAAATTTGAGAACATCAAAAGTATGAAACAATTGCTTGACTTGTTATCGGGGTTGTGCATGATTTAAACATTTTGTGTGATGAAGATAGAGCATAGCCAGACTATATGATTTTGTAGGGATAACTTTCTTTGGCCATGTTATTTTGAGAAGACATGATTGCTTTGTTAGTATGCTTGAAGTATTATTATTTTTATGTCAATATTAACTTTTAACTTGAATCTTTCGGATCTAAACAGTCATGCCACAATAAAGGAAATTAAATTGAGAATTATGTTAGGTAGCATTCAACATCAAAAATTCTGTTTTTATCATTTACCTACTCGAGGACGAGCATGAATTAAGCTTGGGAATGCTTGATACATCTCCAATGTATCTATAATTTTTGATTGTTCCATGCTATTATATTATCTGTTTTGGGTGTTTAATGGGATTTATATACACTTTTATATTATTTTTGGGACTAACCTATTAACCGGAGGCCCAGCCCAAATTGTTGGTTTTTTGCCTATTTCAGTGTTTCGCAGAAAAGGAATATCAAACGGAGTCCAAACGGAATGAAACCTTCGGAAGAGTTATTTTTGGAACAAACGCAATCCAAGAGACTTGGAGTGGACGTCAAGAAAGAAACGAAGCGTCCACGAGGTAGGGACGCGCGCGCCCAGGGGGGTAGGCGCGCCGCCCACCCTCGTGGGCCCCTCGTGGGTCCCCTGACCGACTTCCTTCGCCTATATATATCCATATACCTTGAAAACAACCAGGAGCACCACAAAACCTTATTTCCACCACCACAACCTTCTGTACCCATGAGATCCCATCTTGGGACCTTTTCTGGTGCTCCGTCGGAGGGGGAATCGATCACGGAGGGCTTCTACATCAACACCATAGCCTCTCCGATGAAGTGTGAGTAGTTTACCACAAACCTTCGGGTCCATAGTTATTAGCTAGATGGCTTCTTCTCTCTCTTTGGATCTCAATACAAAGTTCTCCTTGATCTTCTTGGAGATCTATTCGATGTAATTCTTTTTGCGGTGTGTTTGTCGAGATCCGATGAATTGTGGGTTTATGATAAAGATTATCTATGAACAATATTTGAATCTCCTTTGAATTATTTTATGTATGATTTGTTATCTTTGCAAGTCTCTTCAAATTATTAGTTTGGTTTGGCCTACTAGATTGATCTTTCTTGCAATGGGAGAAGTGCTTAGCTTTGGGTTCAATCTTGCAGTGTCCTTTCCCAGTGACAGCAGGGGCAGTAAGGCACATATTGTATTGTTGCCATCGAGGATAAATCATATTGCTTGAGTTGATCCCTTTACATCATGTCATCTTCCCTAACGCGTTACTCTGTTCTTATGAACTTAATACTCTAGATGCATGTTGGATAGCGGTCGATGTGTGGAGTAATAGTAGTAGATGCAGAATCATTTCGATCTACTTGTTGCAGACGTGATGCCTATATACATGATCATGCCTAGATATTCTCATAACTATGCGTTTTTCTATCAATTGCTCGACAGTAATTTGTTCACCCACCGTAATACTTATGATATCTTGAGAGAAGCCACTAGTGAAACCTATGGCCCCCGGGTCTATTTTCCATCATGTAAGTTTCCGATCTAATTTATTTTGCAATCTTTACTTTCCAATCTATATCATAAAAATACCAAAAATATTTATCTTATTATTATCTCTATCAGATCTCACTTTTGCATGTGGCCGTGAAGGGATTGACAACCCCTTTATCGCGTTGGTTGGAAGGTTCTTATTTGTTTGTGTAGGTACGAGGGATTTGCGTGTAGCCTCCTACTGGATTGATACCTTGGTTCTCAAAACTGAGGGAAATACTTACACTACTTTGCTGCATCACCCTTTCCTCTTCAAGGGAAAACCAACACATGCTCAAGAGGTAGCAGTACCCACCTGGGACACCTCCCGTACTCCATTTTTCTTTCATATGCTTGTCCTGCAAAATAAAAATTCTATATATACTTCCTGAACCTGTTAACCAATGATAACCCACAAGTGTAGGGGATCGCAACAGCTTTCGAGGGTAATGTATTCAACCCAAATCTATTGATTCGACACAAGGGGAGCCAAAGAATATTCTTGAGTATTAGCAGTTGAGTTGTCAATTCAGCCACACCTGGATAACTTAGTATCTGCAGCAAAGTATTTAGTAGCAAAAGTGGTATGATAATAAAGGTAACAGTGTCAAAAGTAAAGATAATTGTTTTGGGGTTTTTGTAGTAGTTGTAACAGTAGCAACAGAAAAGTAAATAAGCGAAGAACAATATATAAAAAGCTCGTAGGCAATGGATCAGTGATGGATAATTATGCTGGATGCGATTCCTCATGTAATAGCTATAACATAGGGTGACACAGAACTAGCTCCAGTTCATCAATGTAATGTAGGCATGTATTCCGTAAATAGTCATACATGCTTATGGAAAAGAACTTGCATGACATCTTTTGTCCTACCCTCCCGTGGAAACTAAGGGATATTAAGGCCTCCTTTTAATAGAGAACCGGAACAAAGCATTAGCACATAGTGAATACATGAACTCCTCAAACTACGGTCATCACCGAGAAGTATCCCGATTATTGTCACTTCAGGGTTGTCAGATCATAACACATAATAGGTGACTATAGACTTGCAAGATAGGATCAAGAACACACATATATTCATGAAAACATAATAGGTTCAGATCTGAAATCATGGCACTCAGGCCCTAGTGACAAGCATTAAGCATAGCAAAGTCATAGCAACATCAATCTCAAAACATAGTGGATACTAGGGATCAAACCCTAACAAAACTAACTTGATTACATGATAAATATCATCCAACCCATCACCGTCCAACAAGCCTACGATGGAATTACTCACACACGGCGGTGAGCATCATGAAATTTTTCATGGAGGATGGTTGATGATGACGACATCGATGAATCCTCCTCTCCGGAGCCCCGAACGGACTCCAGATCAGCCCTCCCGAGAGAGATTAGGGCTTCGTAAAACGCGATGAAACTTTCTCTCCAATTTTTTCTCCCCGAACGTGAATACATGGAGTTGGAGTTGAGGTCGGTGGAGGTCCAGGGGGGCCACGAGATAGGGGGGCGCGCCCTACAGGGGGGCGCCCCCTGTCTCGTGGACAGGCCCTAGGCCCCCTGGTGTACTTCTTTCGCCCAGAAATTCTTATTAATTCCAAAAAGTGCCTCCGTGGATTTTCAGGACATTCCGAGAACTTTTCTTTTCTACACATAAAACAACATCATGGCAGTTCTGCTGAAAATAGCGTCAGTCCGGGTTAGTTTCATTCAAATCATGCGAGTTAGAGTCCAAAACAAGGGCAAAAGTGTTTGGAAAAGTAGATACGTTGGAGACGTATCAACCACTGTATCATGGAGAAAATCATTTGTTCTCTTTTCTTGCTATTTCAGGTCAGATTTATCAAGCTAAGCATCATGTCTTCCTGCTCCTCCAACCACATGGAAGAAGATGCTTAGCTGATGAAGATCGAAACAAAGCTGAAGGAAGCAAAGGGCAAATTACCTTCTTCATCACCACCACCATCTTATTCACCACCAAAGGAGAACTAAGTGTCGGGTATGGGCACTCCCCTTGGCTTCCGCCAAGCTTGGGGGAGGTGCCCCGGTATCGTATCACCCCACTATCTTTTGCTTTAACTTATCTCAGTTCAATATTTTGCCTAGAAGAAATAAAGTTTAGTTCAACCATTTCCTTCTTTGAGAGTTTGCGTAGTGACCTATCATTATAATCATGTGCAAGTTATATAATAAAGTTAGTTTGAGTTTTTACTTTCTTTACTTTCATGTTGCAAATAAAGGAAAGAAATAAGAAGGAAAGAAAAAGAGAAAGGAAGCAAATAAAAGAAAGGAAGTAAATCAATGATATCATATACTAATCCATGGTAGGTGATAGCACTACATAAGGAAAAGTATAAGTAAGAAAATTTTATTAGAGATTGACAAACATAGCATTAGTCAATGATGCAACTCATGAAAGAATTAATAAGGGAAGGGAGAATTCACATATAAATATACTATCCTAGAAATCTTTTGTGATTGTGAGTCCTCATCAAAATATTATATGCCAAAATTGTTGACATTGGACAAGGAAGTCAACGTAATGGTTTATGTATGTTTATATTCACATAGAAGTCATATTGTCATAGATCCTTTAACATGTGATGCTTGCCCCTATCTTTGCTAGCCAAAAACTGCACACTAAGTAGAGATACTACTTGTGCATCCAAAAACCCTTAAACCCAAACCTTTTTCAAGTGTCCGCCATACCTACCTACGGATTGAACAAGATCCATCAAGTAAGTTGTCGTCGGTGCAAAAAGGCAATAAAAATTGCTTCTAAATATGTAAGATCATTTAGTGTAAGAGAAAATTGAGCGTTGTACGAACTAGGATGACAAAGAATAAAAGCGACAGACTGCAAATAAAGATTGTCATCTTAAGGGGCAATACAACGTGATGTTCTTTTTCACCAAGGGATCGAGCATGCAAACAAATAAGCGCATGGCAACCTCTGCTTCCCGCTGCGAAGGGCCTATCTTTTACTTTTATGTATTTACTTTTATGCAAAGAGTCAAAGTTTTCGTTCTATTCCTTTTTATTTATTCTTTTGGCAAGCATAATGTGGTGAGGAAAGATCTAGGCACATATGTCCAGTTGAATATAGATAGCATGAGTTATTATTGTTGACATCACCCTTGAGGTGAGTAAGTTGGGAGCAAAAGTATAAGCCCCTATCTTTCTATGTGTCCGATTGAAATGTTTTGCTCATGGGTACAAGGTGAGTGTTAGCAATCATAAAAGACTATATGATGGTTGAGTATGTGGACTTGCTTAAGAGCTCCGATACGTGACCCTTCCTGAAAAGATGATGAATTGTAGTTGCAAAGTTGACTGAGAACATAGTTTGTTGGTTTCTAATAGAGTTTTTGCTTTATACTTCGATTGTGTGATGAACTATTACTTATTCATGGAAAGTATATGATGCAAGTTCTATGATAAAAGTCCTATGTTTAAATTTGTGGTTGTTATAATAATCAACATGATGCTTCTATGTCTGTATTTTGTTTTTATCGACACCTCTTTCTCAAAGCATGTGGACATGTTTCTCGATTTCGGTTTTCGCTTGAGGACAAGCAAGGTCTAAGCTTGGGGGAGTTGATGCGTCCATTTTGCATCATGTTTTCTTACTATTATTTATAAATTTTTATCCATAATAATGCTTTTTGGAGTAATTCTAATGCCTTTTCTCTCATAAGTTGCAAGATACACACCAAGAGGGAGAATTCCAGCAGCTGGAAATCTGGACCTGAAAAAGCTACATCGGGCCACCTAATCTGCACAACTCCAAATGGGCTGAAAATTCATGGAGATTTGTAGTATCGAAAGTATGTCTAGAGGGGGGGGGGTAATTAGAGTACTTAACCAAATAAAAATCTAGCCTTTTCCCAATTTTAAGTCTTGGCAGATTTTAACAACTTTAGAACAAGTCAAGCGATCAACCTACACATGCAAGTCTAAGAGTATAGCAGCGGAATGTAAAACACTTGCATATGAAGGTAAAGGGAGGAGTTTGGAGGGAGCAAACGCAATGTAGACGTAGAGATTTTTTCCCGTGGTTCCGATAGGTGGTGCTATCGTACATCCACGTTGATGGAGACTTCAACCCATGAAGGGTAACGGTTGCGTGAGTCCATGGAGGGCTCCACCCATGAAGGGTCCACAAATAAGCAACCTAGTCTATCCCACCATGGCCATCGCCCACGAAGGACTTGCCTCACTAGGGTAGATCTTCACGAAGTACGCGATCTCCTTGCCCATACAAACTCCTTGATTCAACTCCACAATCTTGACAGAGGCTCCCAAGTGACAGCTAACCAATCTAGGAGACACCACTCTCCAAAAGGTAATAGATGGTGTGTTGATGATGAACTCCTTACTCTTGTGCTTCAAATGATAGTCTACCCAACACTCAACTCTCTCTCACAGACTTGGATTTGGTGGAAAGATGATTTGAGTGGAAAGCAACTTGGGGAAGGCTAGAGATCAAGATTCTTGTGGTTGGAATGGAATATCTTGGTCTCAACACATGCGTAGGTGGTTCTCACTCAGAAAATGTATGCTGGAAGTGTAGGCACGTTCTGATGGCTCTCCTCACGAATGAAGGAAGGGTGGAGGGGTATATATAGCCTCCACACAAAATCTAACTGTTACACACAATTCACCAAACTCGGTGGGACCGAATCAGAAAACTCGGTCAGACCGATTCAGTTCAAAATGTGAACTTTAGGCTTTTCGGTGGGACCGACATGTCAACTCGGTGGGACCGATTTCATTAGGGTTAGGGCATAACGTAATCTCGGTGAGACCGATTACACAAACTCGGTAGGACCGACTTTGGTAATAAGCTAACCAGAGAGTTGTTCAGGCAAACTTGGTGGGACCAATTCGCTCATCTCGGTGAGACCGAAATGTTATGAAGGGGAAACAGAGAGTTTGCATTGCAAACTCAGTGGGACCGATTGCTCATCTCGGTTGGACCGAAATGTTACGAAGGGAAACAGAGAGTTTGTAATCACATCTCGGTGAGACCGAGATCCCTATCGGTGAGACTGAAGTGACTAAGGTTTCTGGCAGTGGCTATGTCAAGTGAACTCAGTGGGGCCGGATAGAACATTTCGGTGGGGCCGAGTTTGACTTTTGGTTTGGGACATATGTGGATATGAGAAAGTGATTGAGGGTTTGTGGAGCATATCATTAAGCATTTTGAGCAAGCAAGCCATTAAGCAACACCTCATCCCCTTTTAATAGTATTGACTTTTCCTATGGACTCAATGTGATATTGGATCACTAAAATGAAAATGTAGAGTCTTGAGCTTGAACCAATGTGTGTCCTTAGCATTTTGAGGGGTCAACATTCCTAACCCATGCCATGCCAATCATTAAACTTTCTGAAATGGTCATCTTGAAATAGTATTAGTTCAGTGAGCTATATGTTGTTAGTAATTACCAAAACCACCTAGGGATAGTTGCACTTTCAATCTCTCCCCTTTTGGTAATTGATGACAACATATAGATCAAAGCTTCGGCAAATGATAATAAGATTGAAATACATCATTGCTGTGAGAAGTATGTGATAAGCAAGAGCTCCCCCTAAATTTGTGCATTATTTAAAATTTGGTTTTGAATGCAAATGCACAATCAATTAGGATCATGGGTTACTCTTCCATGTCACATACATATTGGTGGAGCGCTCAAAATGATAGGAATTAAAACATGCACTCATCACCAAGCAAAGTGAATGATCATATAGGGATATAAAAGATAGCATCATCCAAGCAAGCATTAAAGTATGATATGATCAAGCACATCATCATACAAGTATCTCACACACAGACATAAAGTATCAAACGAGCACACACAAAAGTTTCAACGAAATAGCAAGAGAGACAAAGAAGCAAATACTCTCTCTCGAAGCCTATGATCTAGACATTTCTCCCCCTTTGGCAACAAGTTACCAAAAAGTTTGAAAATGCATAGTGCTATGCATCTCTCTAGGCTTGGTCTTCGGGAGGTGATGTAAAGAGGACTCTAAGGACGAAGGCATTAGTAGACATTGTTGGAGCTGGTGGAGTGGCTACTGGAGGTGGCACTGAAGCTGTTGCTGCTGGTGCAAATGAAGTAGCTCTTGTATTTGGCACTGGCACTTCAGCTGACCTCTGACCTCTTGGCACTCTCTGAAAAGCTTCTGTAATTGCCTTCCCTTTCTTCTCCTCTGCTTCCTGCTGGAGCTGCTCAACTGCAGTCTATATCTCAGTGACTTTCAGATCAAGATTATAAAACTTGGTCTCAATGATCCTTTTCAAGCTTTCCTGATTCTGATTTAGGGTGGCCAAGCCCTTCTGAATCCTCAAAGTTGCTTGAATTAGATAAGCTGGCTGATCTTGTTTACTCTTCATGAACACTTGATATGCCTCCTCAACACTTGGCATCTTTGCAGCTTTTTCTACCTTCGCCTTTGCTCTCTTCTCTTGTGCTTGCTCTGAGGTGGGATCATCCTCATTCATCACAATTGTGTTATCTTCAAATTCTTGGGTTTTGTTGATGATGACTTCATGTAGATGTTGAAGATGTGGATGCTCAATCTTGATGTAGATCATTTGGAGCAATCCATTGGAGTGAGTTGCACTTTCAATACCTACACAGGTTAGTCCCACAAGGAATAAACAAGGATATCCATAGACATAGATGATGTCCACGAAGGCATTAGGTTACCTTGTCCCTTGTCTTACCAATAAGAGGGTTTGTGACTCCTTGAACTAGTGCAAGATGTGGAAGTTGTTTGCACTTGTCCTTGCCAAGATGATGTGAGTGAAGTATATTGGCAGAGTCACCCTCAAGAACTCTCTAGTTCTTCTTCTTCGGGATCCATATCATCTTGATGGGAATCCTTAGAGTTGTAGTCGTACTTGGCAAAGTAGAACTTGATGTAGTCTTGGGAACCCACTTGACCAAGGCCTTAGGAGCTTCTTCAAATGCATCAATCTCTTCTTGAAGCTCGTCCTTGCCTTTTTGCTTGTGGTCTTGTGGTGGAAGATCATCTTGAGCTTGTGTCCCTTAGAAAGAAGTAGGATCATACTTCTCTTGTTGAGGAACAAACTTCGTCTTGGGGTATTGATCTTCTTCCCACTCAACTCCATTGGCATTGAACTTTCGTTCAAAACCAACACCTTGATTCTTACGGTGCCTTCCTTGCTTGCGTATAATTTCCTCAAATTGCTTACTCCCGACAAGGCTCTTGTAAACACCTTTCTCTATAATTCCATTCAATAAGCTATTTTCTTGCTCAAGTGTAACTTGGCTAAGAGAATTGTTAGTGGAATCAAGAGAACTACTAGAAGCAACGATATTGGATTTATCATGATTGTTGTTACTACTAGAAGAAGAATCTTTCTTACTCTTGTTGCTAGATTTAACTTGTGGCATGTAAGTAGACAAGAGTAAATGCTTGGCAATGTAAGAAGAACTTTTCTTGCGAAGATCATCATTGATTGCTTTTAAGAACCCATGCTCTTGCTCAAGATTGAGCTTTTAAAAGCGTAACTTCTCATGATTCTTTAAACATTCTCGATGATCTTCCAACGTAGTTTCATCAGCTAACTTAAGAGTGTTTAGTTCTTTAGTTAGATGCTCAATCTCCTTCTGATCATCATCATTCGTTTTATCTTGATTAGCATGATTAACAGCAAATTCATCATAGTTTTCATTACTAGAGCTGTCAACAAGTAAATCATCATCACCTAGCAAACCATCTTCATCACTATTGAACTCAACATACTCGAGGTGTGATATCTTTGGGCCTTTAGCCATGAAGCATCTCCCAATTCCCTCATTCGGTGAGTCAAATATGTCATAGGAGTTGGTTGACACAAGTGCTAGACCGGCAACACCTTCATCTTGAGTATATTCGGAGTCGGAATGATAACTTCTTTCGGAATGATGGTCGGAGTCGGAGCCGGATACCCATTCACCAACATGAGCTTGATGTCTTCGTTTTGTGTAGCTCCTTGATGACTTGTCCTTCCCTTCCGAATCCTTGCTTCTCCGAGAGGTTCTTCGTTCATAACGATCATCTCTAATCCTCCTCTCTCTAGGTGGTGATTCTTCTCTTCTACTTCTCCTTTTGGGTGAATCTTCTCTTCTTTTGTAGGGGGCGTACACTCATTGGAGTAGTGTCCAGGTCTTCCGCAATTGTAGCAAGTACGCTCACGACTTGAAGATCTTTTGTCATTGTAGGACCTTGACTTGGAACTTCTTTCCTTGCTTCTACTCTTGTAGAACTTGTTGAAGTTCTTCACCATTAGACTCAATTCCTCATTGAAGGTTTGTTTCTCACTTGATGATGTAGGAGCATCACATGAGGCTTTGCAAGCACCACTTGACTTGTTATGAAGCTCTTCTTTATCCTTGAGTGACATCTCATGAGCAACAATTCTTCCGATGACTTCCGTAGGCTTGAGATCTTTGTAATTGGGCATCATTTGGATCAATGTGCACACTGTATCATATTTTTCATCCAAGGCTCTTAGGATCTTCTTGATGATGAATCTATCGGTCAACTCTTCACTTCCTAAGCCGGCAATCTCATTTGTGATGAGAGCAAGCCTAGAGTACATTTCAGCGACACCTTCACCATCCTTCATTTTGAACTTGTCAAGTTGACTTTGAAGCACATCCAATTTGGATTCCTTGACGGAGTCGGTACCTTTGTGCATATCAATCAAAGTATCCCAAATTTCCTTTGCATTCTCAAGACGGATGATTTTGTTGAATTCTTTGGGGCACAACCCGTTGAAGAGGATATCGCAAGCTTGAGCATTGTATTGCAGCATTTTCAACTCCTCCGCGGTAGCTTCACGGTTCGGTTCTCTCCCATCAAAGAATTCACCTTGCAAGCCAATACACACAATAGCCCAAACGGCGGGGTCATGTCCAAGAATATGCATTTTCATCTTATGCTTCCAACTAGCAAAATTAGTACCATCAAAGTAAGGACCTCTATGGTGGTAATTTCCCTCGCTAGACGCCATACTCTCCTAGGTTGTGAAACCAATGCTATGATCACCAAAAGCTATGGAAATCAAGGCAAATGGAGACCAAAGATCTGATACCACTTGTAGGATCGGAAGTATGTCTAGAGGGGGCGGGGTGATTAGACTACTTGACCAAATAAAAATCTAGCCTTCTCCCAATTTTAAGTCTTGGCAGATTTTAACAACTTTAGAACAAGTTAAGCAATCAACCTACACATTCAAGTCTAAGAGTATAGCAGCGGAATGTAAAACACTTGCATATGAAGGTAAAGGGAGGAGTTTGGAGGGAGCAAACGCAATGTAGACGCGGAGATTTTTTCCCGTGGTTCCGGTAGGTGGTGCTATCGTACATCCATGTTGATGGAGACTTCAACCCATGAAGGGTAACGGTTGGGCGAGTCCATGGAGGGCTCCACCCATGAAGGGTCCACGAAGAAGCAACCTTGACTATCCCACCATGGCCATCGCCCACGAAGGACTTGCCTCACTAGGGTACATCTTCATGAAGTAGGTGATCTCCTTGCCCGTACAAACTCCTTGGTTCAACTCCACAATCTTGACAGAGGCTCCCAAGTGACACCTAACCAATCTAGGATACACCACTCTCCAAAAGGTAATAGATGTTGTGTTGATGATGAACTCCTTGCTCTTGTGCTTCAAATGATAGTCTACCCAACACTCAACTCTCTCTCGCAGACTTGGATTTGGTGGAAAGATGATTTGAGTGGAAAGAAACTTGGGGAAGGCTAGAGATCAAGATTCTTGTGGTTGGAATGGAATATCTTGGTCTCAACACATGTGTAGGTGGTTCTCACTCAGAAAATGTATGCCGGAAGTGTGGGCACGTTCTGATGGCTCTCCTCACGAATGAAGGAAGGGTGGAGGGGTATATATAGCCTCCACACAAAATCTAACCGTTACACACAATTCACCAAACTCGGTGGGACCGGATCAAAAAACTCGGTTAGACCAATTCAGTTCAAAATGTGAACGTTAGGCTTTTCAGTGGGACCGACATGTCAACTCGGTGGGACCGATTTCATTAGGGTTAGGGCATAATGTAATCTCGGTGAGACCGATTACACATACTTGGTAGTACCGACTTTGGTAATAAGCTAACCATAGAGTTGGTCACGCAAACTCGGTGGGACCAATTCGCTCATCTCGGTGAGACCGAAACGTTATGAAGGCAAAACAGAGAGTTTGCATTGCGAACTCGGTGGGACCGATCGCTCATCTCGGTTGGACCGAAATGTTATGAAGGGAAACAGAGAGTTTGCAATCCCATCTCGGTGAGACCGAGATCCCTATCGGTGAGAGTGAAGTGACTAAGGTTTCTGGCAGTGGCTATGTCAAGTGAACTCGGTGGCGCCGGATAGAACATTTTGGTGGGGCCGAGTTTGACTTTTGGTTTGGGACATATGTGGATATGAGAAAGTGGTTGAGGGTTTGTGGAGCATATCACTAAGCATTTTGAGCAAGCAAGCCATTAGGCAACACCTCATTCCCTTTTAATAGTATTGGCTTTTCCTATGGACTCAATGTGATCTTGGATCACTAAAATGAAAATGTAGAGTCTTGAACTTGAGCTAATGTGTGTCATTAGCATTTTTAGGGGTCCACATTCCTACTCCATGCCATGCCAATCATAAAACTTTCTGAAATGATCATCTTGAAATAGTATTAGTTCAATGAGCTATATGTTGTTAGTAATTACCAAAACCACCCAGGGATAGTTGAACTTTCAAGATTTTTTATGGAATATATAAGAAATATTGGAGCCAATAAGTACCAGAGTGAGCCACCAGGTGGCACAACCCACCTGGGCGCGCCAGGCCCCCCTGGTGCCCTGGTGGGTTGTGGCCTCCTCGGCCCACCTCCGGTGCCCATCTTCTGGTATATAAGTCGTTTTGACCTAGAAAAAATAAGAGTAATACTTTCGGGATGGAGAGCCGCCGCCTCGAGGTGGAACTTAGGCAGGAGCACTTTTGCCCTCCGGTGGAGCGATTCTGCTGGGGGGACTTCCCTCCCGGAGGGGGAAATCATCGTCATCATCATCACCAACAACTCTCCCATCTTGGGGAGGGCAATCTCCATCAACATCTTCACCAGCACCATCTCATCTCAAACCCTAGTTCATCTCTTGTATTCAATCTTGTTACCGGAACTATAGATTGGTGCTAGGGAGTGACTAGTAGTGTTGATTACATCTTGTAGTTGATTACTATATGGTTTATTTGGTGGAAGATTATATGTTCAGATCCATTATGCATATTAATACCCCTCTGATCATGAGCATGTTTGTTGTTTGTGAGTAGTTACTTTTGTTCTTGAGGTCACGGGAGAAGTCATGTTGCAAGTAATCATGTGAACTTGATATGTGTTCGATATTTTGATAGTATGTATGTTGTGATTCCCTTAGTAGTGTCATGTGAACGTCGACTACATGACACTTCACCATATTTGGGCCTAAGGGAATGCATTGTGGAGTAGTAAATAGATGGTGGGTTGCGAGAGTGACAGAAACTTAAACCCAGTTTATGCACTATTCCGTAAGGGACCTATTGGATCCTAGAGTTTAATGTTATGGTTAGGATTTATCCTTAATACTTTTCTCGTAGTTGCGGATGCTTGCGGGAGGGTTAATCATAAGTAGGAAGTTTGTTCAAGTAAGAACAATGCCTAAGCACCGGTCCACCCACATATCAAATTATCAAAGTAGCGAACACAAATCAAACCAACATGATGAAAGTGACTAGATGAAATTCCCATGTACCCTCAAGAACGCTTTGCTTATTACAAGGGACCGTTTTGGCCGGTCCTTTGCCTCAAAAGGATTGGGCTACCTTGCTGCATACTTTCTATAATTATTGTTACTTGCTCGTTGCAAATTATCTTGCTATCAAACTACCCGCTACTTACAATTTCAACACTTGCAGACAATACCTTACTGAAAACTACTTGTCATTTCCTTCTGCTCCTCGTTGGGTTCGACACTCTTACTTATTGAAAAGATCTACAATTGACCCCCTATACTTGTGGGTCATCATGCCTCGGGAACCCTACACACATCGTTCGGGTCCGTAGTGGAAACCTCGGCCGGACTCCCTGCGGATGGAACCTGAATAGGCGATAAACCTGGACTAGGGACTTGTGTGTTTAGTCAGGTCGTGGCCGACACCCTTGCTGGGCTTCTGCTTGAGGGTTGCCGAGTACATGTCGTGTAAACGGTGATAAGTGGTGGAAGCGTGTGTGAAGAAGTACACCCCTACAGGGTTAACATCATCTATTCGAATAGCCTCGTCCATGGTAAAGGACTACTTGGTTGCCTATACAGTTCATAGACAAGTTAATAGATACTCATAAAAGCTTCAAGACAAGTGTGAGTGTCGTGAATGGCCCTCTCGTTGGAATACGGGAGAGGATCCGCGGTAGAGTATTGTTGTGGTGATTAGTGGACTCGTGTGTGAAAAATCATTTACAAGATACTGCCAATTGTAGGGTAGAATAGCCAAGAGTCAAAGCTGGTTTGCTGCAATAAACTCCACTAGCCTTGTTGATAATGTTGCATGTATGTAGGATCTGATGTAAATATTGCTGAGTACCTTTGTACTAATGTTTGCTTAATACACTATTGCAGAGGAGAACACTGCCCCCTCCGATGGGTTTTATGTAGATCTCGACGTTGATGAGTAACTTGCCGCCCAGGTGGTGACCCTGAGCTTGTGAAGGGCCTTTGTAGATAGCCAGGCTTCGTCAAGCCTTCTTTATTTCTAGTTGTCTGTACTCAGACAAGTTTTCTTCCGCATGTGCTTGTATGTTTGTATGACTTGCGAGACGTGTGACCCCTACCTGTATGTATGTGTTATGTATGGCTTTCTAGAGCCTTTTAAATAAAGTACTTTGAGTTGTAGAGTTTTGTTGTGATGCCATGTTGTATAGGCACATATCGAGCATATTGTGTGTATGATTTGAAATGCTTGGTATGTGTGGGATCCGACAACCTAGTTGTTTATTCTTGGTAGCCTCTCTTACCGGGAAATGTCTCCTAGTGCTTCCACTGAGCCATGGTAGCTTGCTACTGCTCCGGAACACCTAGGTTGGCCAGCATGTCTCCTTCTTCGTTCCTGTGTCTGTCCCTTCGGGGAAATGTCACGCGTTGTTCCTTTAAGTCCTTGTATCTTGCTACAACTTGGGTTCATACGTTGATGACCGACACGTTCGTTGCTTGGTCATGTATGCTTGTCCCTGTAAGTTAGTGCCACTTTGGGTTTACGAATAGTCATGTCGGCCCGGGTTCTCTGTCATATGGATGCTAGCGACACTATCATATACGTGAGCCAAAAGGCGCAAACGGTCCCGGGCCAGGTAAGGTGGCACCCGTGGGAATACCGTGCGTGGTGCCGCAAAGTGATATGATCTGTTACATGCTAGATCGATGTGACTTAGGATCGGGGTCCTGACACCTTTATAACTATCCAGTAACGGAGTAGCGTTTGATAGGCCCTAAGTGAGTCAATCCTCATCCCAAGAACATGCGAGGACCTCCGGTCAAGGACATGGCATAGACATTTTACTTGAGACTAACATATGACAACATCTCGTTGTGTGTCAAAGTGGGTCTGTCTGACTCGGTGATCTCCATCCCCGAGTACATACTATCGGTTTAGCATCTCCATGCACATGACGTGTGAAACATAGTCATCAACCGAGTCATATACTAGTCAAGGATATGTGTCCGCATAACCTTATCAAATAGGGGCCATTAGAACGATCATCATATAATACATAGTTCCACAAATAAGTCACATACTTATTGATACATATCATTTATGATGTTCAAGGACAATACAAAAGACTCATGAATACATAGGGAGATATCATCATCACATGATTGCCTCTAGGACATATCTTCAACAATGATTACACGAATGAAATTTGAGTGAACCTTAATATGGTTCTCATGTGATGTCCCTTTGCTTCGTGATACTTTACAAAACCCAAGATGAGATATATTGATATCCTCTTGAGTCATACACATGCTCTCTCTACCGGTCTCCTTGTTACCGATTTCGTTCTTCTTTCTCGTTAACATGTTGTGGCATACCCGTGACATTGTCACCTGTGTCTGGCTAGACGATGATGGATGCCATCACACTGAGAGGGCCCTAATAATATCTCTCCATCGTCGGAGGAGAAAATTCCACTCTCGAGCTATCATGTCCCTTGTCAGACTTTTTGATGCACCTGTAAGTTGTCATTATGATCACCGTGTTATAGATGACGTTTGAGCAACCCCAAAGTGCATCTTACGGTAAGATGTAGCTACGATACTATCATGGTCTAAGGAACAAAAACACATGTTAACACAATGTGTTATAACAATTGACTTATGACGATATTATCTCAAAGTATAACAAACAAGTTTGGGTCGATTCAATATGATCGTTCTTCTAACGTCAAATTCTCAAAGTTGCTTTGAGATTATTGTTACTCTTAATGATATCTCAAGATCAAGAAAATGTGATCACGAACAACACTTGAGCTAGTCTTAGAGGCGAGACTAGGAATCTTATTTTACCATTTATCGTTCTACACGTGCATATGAGTTTTCCACTTAATCATAGACTATGAACTCTTAAATTACGAACACAGAAATACAATAATACAATAGTATTGTCTCTAGGGCATACTTCCAATACCGAGCCACCCTGTTCTTCCTCCTTGAGTGATTGTAGAGCATGGAGAAGCTTTGGGCGAGCGTTTTGGCACCTAGCGATAGGGAGTGCTAGAACGATGTCGTTGCCCCATTACCGATCATCACCGTTTTCAACACCGCAAATAGTTCCCTATCATCCTTGCCGTAGGGGGTTCCAGGCCCACCCAGGGTCGCTCGGGTTGTTGCCAGACAATCCACATCCACCGTATCCACATGACGTGACTGAAGTGTTGGAGGTCATTGAGGGAGTCCTGGACTAGGGGGTGTCCGGATAGCCGAACTATCATCATTGGCCGGACTCCAAGACTATGAAGATACAAGATTGAAGACTTCGTCCCGTGTCTGGATGGAACTTTCCTTGGCGTGGAAGGCAAGCTGGGCGATACGTATATGTAGATCTCCTACCATTGTAATTGACTCTGTGTAACCCTAGCCCTCTCCGGTGTCTATATAAACCGGAGGGTTTTAGTCCATAGGACGAACAACAATCATACCATAGGCTAGCTTCTAGGGTTTAGCCTCCTTGATCTCATGGTAGATCCACTCTTGTAATACCCATATCATTAATATTAATCAAGCAGGACGTAGGGTTTTACCTCCATCGAGAGGGCCCGAACCTGGGTAAAACATCGTGTCCCTTGTCTCCTGTTACCATCCGCCTAGACGCACAGTTTGGGACCCCCTACCCGAGATCCGCCGGTTTTGACACCGACATTGGTGCTTTCATTGAGAGTTCCTCTGTGCCGTCGCAATCAGGAAGGATGCCTCTTCCCGTCTTTAAAGACGGTACCATTGCCAAAGGAGCTTTGGCCACCGGCCAAACTATCGGGCTAGGTGGCTTTCTTATGACCGCCTGTTCGGCCGCCGCTCCGACAATGACCTCTCGGGTCATCAAAAGCGATCTTCACGTCAACTCAGAACTCTCCGAGCAGCTAGATCCGATGGAGCTTTCCTCCGTAAACGAGCTCTTGGATCGCATCGCCGCCCTGGGAGTCGCTACAGACTACGATCAGATTGGGCTTAAAACCGATCTGAGAAAGATCAACTTTCCCCAGGCTACCCACCATGTTGCCATGGTAGAGGAACAGCGCGGCGACTCTTCTTCTATATTAAAGACCAGTTATGTCCGGATCCCTGATCCCTCCTTGCCGGATTCCCACGGAGGGACGGACGTCAGTCAAGTACTGAACCTAAAGTCAGGCAGCGGACCAGATTCGTTGGACAACATCCAGCAATCCAAGCTTCCAAATCCGGAAACTCCTCGGCCCTTGAGCCTCAGATTGGGCGGGGTTCTGAATTTAATTCCACCCGCCCACCCAAACACAAGCGATCTATCTCAAATACGGCAAGAGCCCGATGAAACAGTACATCATTACTGGGCCAGATTCCTCCTGGTTATGGACAGGATAAAGGACTGTCGTGAGGAAAGCGCAATCTTAATTTTCTGCAACAATTGCACGGACAAGGGAATCATGAACACCATAAGTCGTCGTGAAATTAGACGCTTCACCGACCTGGCGTCCAAAGTACGAAAGTACTGTGCGATGGAGAGTGCCTGGAAAACCGAAACCAAGTTTTGGGACCATCCGGCTCCGAACACAACCCTAGTCCGAAATAAAAGGTTGCATCATGCTCAAGCACCTGGGACAAAAACCAAAAAGCAAAAAAACCCTAAAGGGCACGGAACCGTACTGGAGGGATGGCTCAGTGGACCCTGTAAAATCCATAGTACAGAGGGCGCCACTCCAACACATAGTCTTCGAGCATGTTGGATACTACGGCAGGTAGCCAAAAGTGGAGAAGAACTTCTAGCCCCAGAGAACCACCCCAACAGTACTAGTACGGTATTAACAGTCTTCGAGACTTTCGCATCAAATAATATGCGGAAACGAACACTCCGCAGCCTCGCCAAAGTCTACAGAGTAGCAACAATAAACCCATGGAGCGACACGACTATCACCTTCAATGCCAGCGATGAACCTAAATTCCGAACAGCCCGAGCACCAGCCGCATTGGTCCTCAGTCCAATAGTGGACGGCTTTCGCCTTACTAAGGTACTCATGGATGGCGGCAGCGGATTAAACCTCATCTACGAAGAAACCCTTCGAAAAATGGAAATAGACTGGAGCCGCATTGAGCGAAGCAACACAACCTTTAGAGGAATAATCCCTAGTCGGGAGCACGCTGCACAGGAAAAATTACACTGGATGTGGTGTTCGGCTCGCGGACAATTACAGGTCCGAGGAGGTCACATTCCAAGTGGCCCTATTCAGCAGTGGATATCACGCTTTATTAGGGCGAGAGGCATTCACAATTTTTCAAGCTATACCCCATTACGGGTACATGAAGCTTAAAATGCCCGGGCCCAATGGAATCATCACTCTTGCCAGTGATCCGGACATAGCACTCCACGCCGAGAATAAGACAGCCGCACTAGCCCTAGAGGCACTATCCGAAGCCCTAGTGGTAGAGGAACTCACTGCGCTGCGCTCCACGATGAACAGGGACGATGTGATACTCGATAAGAGATCCAAGTCCACCTCTTTTAAGCCAGCGGACGAAATAGTCAAATTCCAAGTCCATCCAACGGACCCCACAAAGACGGACTCCATTGGGGCACAACTAAACCCTGATGTAGATGCCGCACTACGAGAATTCCTTCGGGAAAATTGGGACATCTTTGCCTGGCACCCTTCAGATATGCCAGGAATCCCACGCAGGTTGGCAGAACACAGCCTAAACATCCTAAAAGGATTCAAGCCAGTCAAACAGGCTCTCCGGTGATTTTCTGAACCCAAAAGACAGGCAATGGGTGAGGAGCTAGCCAAACTATTAGAAGCCAGATTCATCAGAGACATAAAACATCCGGACTGGCTAGCAAACCTGGTAATGGTACCAAAAAAGGACAAATCCTGGCGCATGTGTGTCGATTTTAAAGACCTTAACAAGGCTTGTCCAAAGGATCCTTTCCCCCTTCCCCGCATTGATCAAATCATTGATGCTACCGCAGGGCATGATTCATTGTGCTTCCTCGACGCATACTCCGGCTACCATCAAATCAAGATGGCGGAGAGAGACCAAGCCGCAACGACATTCATTACTCCATACGGACCATTCTGCTTCAACACAATGCCCTTCGGGCTCAAAAACTCCGACGCAACATATCAGCGAATGATTCAGACATGTCTGGCAACCCAGATCGGCAAAACAGTGGAGGCATACGTAGACGATGTGGTCGTCAAGACCAAACACGTCGAAACTCTAGTAGACGATTTGAGGCTCACATTTGACAACCTCCGAGCATATGATATTAAGCTCAACCTGGAAAAATGCGTGTTCGGTGTACCAGCCGGAAAGCTCTTGGGCTTCATTGTATCCGGTAGAGGAATTGAAGCAAACCCAACCAAGATCCGAGCTCTGTCACAGTTGGATATCCCAAAAGACCTCAAACAAATACAAAAATTGACTGGATGCGTGGCGGCTCTAAGCCGCTTTATCTCCCGCTTAGGAGAAAAGGCATTGCCCCTTTATCGCCTCCTCCGGTGCACCGAACACTTCGAATGGACGGATGCTGCCACGACCGGACTCGAAGAAATAAAGGCCATATTGGCAACAAATCCGGTCCTGGCCGCGCCCAACTTGGGTGAACCAATGTTATTATACATCGCGGCAACACATCAGGTTGTAAGCGCGGTGCTCGTCGTCGAACGAGAAACGGAAGGACACAAATTCCCTCTTCAAAAACCAGTGTACTATGTATCCACTGTCTTAACTCCATGCAAGTCCCGGTATCCACATTATCAAAAGATAGCATACGTGGTGTTCATGGCATCCCGGAAGCTGCGACACTACTTTCAAGAGTGTTCGATAACAGTAGCCTCTGAAGTACCTCTCAACGACATCATAAACAACCGCGATGCAACGGGCAGGATTGCAAAATGGGCCATTGAGCTCTTCCCATTCAACATAACCTACAAACCACGGCGAGCTATAAAGTCACAAGTTTTGGCCGACTTCATCGCTGAATGGACCGAAGCCGAACTCCCTAAAGAGTACGGCGCATACTCCAATTGGATCATGCACTTCGACGGCTCCAAAATGTTGGCCGGCTTGGGGGCTAGCGTCGTCTTGACGTCCCCAACCGGAGACACAGTCCAATACGTACTTTAGATAATGTACACAGACTCCAACAATGCAGCCGAATACGAGGCCCTTCTACACGGTCTCCGGACGGCAGTCTCCATGGGCATTCAACGCCTAGAGGTCCGCGGGGACTCAAACCTCGCAATATCCCAAGTAAATGGAGACTTTGACGCCAAGGATCCGAAAATGGCAGCCTACTGTAACACCATCCTAAAAATGTCAGCTTGGTTTGAAGGACTAGAATTCCACCATGTAGCCCGGGATAATAACCAGGCGGCCGACGTGTTGGCACGCATCTGCACAAAACGCGACGCCGTCCCTCCAAACATCTTCCTGGAGCGGCTCTTTAAGCCATCCATATTATGGGAAGAGGAGTCCGGAAACAACAACCCGGAGCCAACCGCACCTCCCAACATCGAACATTCGGACACAGTCGGTGGCTTAGCCAATGAAATAACACCTTCAGCCCATGAAATAATGGCAGTCATTGCCCCGTGGATGGAACCATTCCTAGCCTACTTAATTAGGCAGGAACTCCCCAAAGACCAAAATGAGGCCCGCTGCATAGTACGGCGATCTAAGGCCTACAAGGTCCATGAGGGAGAGCTTTACAAGAAAAGCACAACCGGAGTCCTTCAAAGGTGCATCTCCGAAGAGGAAGGGCGAAATCTTCTGGCTGAAATTCACGCTGGACTCGGCGGGCACCACGCCGCAGCCCGGGCCCTTGTAGGCAAGGCCTTCCGTACAGGATTTTATTGGTCGACGGCCCGGGCAGATGCTCAGGACTTAGTCCAACGATGCGTCAGTTGCCAGCTCTTTGCTAATCAAAGCCACATGCCGCTCACCGCCCTCAAAACTATACCCATCACTTGGCCGTTCGCGGTCTGGGGGCTTGACATGGTTGCCCCCCTTAAAGGGGGAACCCACAAGCAAAAATACCTATTGGTCATGGTGGACAAATTCACCAAATGGATAGAGGCCAAGCCAGTTAAAACGGCCGAATCCGGACATGTGATAGACTTCATATCTGGGGTGGTACACCGTTATGGCGTCCCCCATAGCATCATCACTGATAACGGCACGAACTTCACGGCCGACGAGGTTAAACTCTGGTGCAAAACTATGGGCATCAAGCTCGACTACGCTTCAGTCTATCACCCTCAAACTAACGGTCAAGTCGAACGAGCAAATGGTCTAACCATGAGCGGCATCAAACCCAGGCTAGTGCGCTCCCTCACGGAATCTAACACGCACCGGGTGGAGGAGCTCGACTCCGTACTCTGGGGGCTGCGGACCACGCCAAACCGCACTACCGGATTCACACCATTTTTTATGGTGTACGGCGCAAAGGCAGTTTTGCCCTGCGATATAATTCATGAATCACCTCGCGTGCGCATGTACGAAGAAAGAGAAGCCGAGCTGGATCGGCAGGACAGTTTGGACGCCTTAGAAGAGGAGCGCAAGGTGGCAAAAGCTTGTTTCGCATTCTATCAACAACAGGCTCGAAGATATCAAAGCCGAGAAGTACGGGCCAAAACTTACAATGTTGGCGAATTAGTTCTACGCCTGTCGGACAAGAAAAAGGACAAACTCAAGCCCAAATGGGAAGGTCCCTTCATCATCGACCAAGTCCTGACCGGCGGAGCATACCATCTACGAAACGCATCGGACAATCGACTCGAGCCGAACCCATGGAACGCAGCCCGTCTCCGAAGATTCTACGCCTAGCGCCGGACTCAGAGTTCGTCTCCTTCCTCCGTCCACATTTTATACTTTAGCTATCTTTTGTTTTTCTCTCTCTTCCTCCTTTTTTTGTAAAGCCTTTGAGGGCTGATCTGTGCATTGTGCACACACACTTGACATGCGGCTCGCACTCATTATACCTGGGGGCTTCTTTAACAGAAGCTTATTTATAAGGGCTTCATGCCCAAAACATGTGTCACACTTCTGCATGTACCTTTTATTCACCACTATATGCATCGATATGACTTAATTTTTGGCCAAGCTGGGTTGCTTGGCTCTGTGCTTACCCCTACGTTCCCGATTGTTCGGCTAGGAGGTAAAGGGAGCACCTCTGCGATTGTTACTGCCGGGTCAGCCGGATGTGTACCTCAGACTGGGTGAAGCCGAAAGCTAGCATTCTTAAGGGAATATTCGGTCGGTGACTTGAAAGATGATTTCTTACTTATTTATTTATCTGCCCCCAGACGTTTTTTTCCTGCTCTTTTCGCAGTCCAGACATGCACTTTAGGGCATGCCTCCCAGGGAAAGGAACCCCTAACGAAAGTATTCTCCCTGGAAGATGTTTCTTACTAACCATGTAATATAACATAACTAGTTGGGCACTTGTCTGATAAAGCACTAATGACCCCTACGCCTGGTCTCCATGCATGTCCCGGTTTTTACATAACTGTGAGGGTATTCGGACACACTCCGGACTATTGGGTCCAGAGGTTGAAGCGAACAGGTCCGCAAAGACAAACAATGTACAATCCGGCTAGAAGGCATTTTACATGTCATTTTAAATTACATCGTCAACTTGACTGATTGTACTCCTCTTCAATCCTGTTTAACAGGCTGTCTAGTTTACAGTCCCGTTGGGAATACTTAGCGGCCAACTCTACTTGGCCGTCATTAAGCTTATAGGGATCTCCTTCCCATCAGGCCCCACAGGTCCAACCTCGTCCATGTGGTTCGGATCAGCCTTCGTGTACCGCGTCTTCACCATGGCCCAGGCCTCCCTGGCGCCTTGACGGCAGGACAATATCTTCCACAAACGGAAGCGCTGCCGTGCTCCCTGAAGCTTCTCCGCAAGCCCTCCAAGACCCTCGGGTAGGGAGACGGACGACCATAAGGCCTGGGCGACGCTGCTCATCGCCTGCCGAACACGTTCGTGCAGTTGTAGCAGCTCGGGAAGTAGGTCACCCGTTGAACCGGGCATTTCCTCCGCAGGACGACCTGTGAGCACACCTACAGACACATTTCTGTCAATCGACTTCCTCGCCGAACTCTTCTTTTTCAAAAGAGTTTGCTCAAGCACTTACTGTAAATTCCGCGACGAAGCCGCCGATTCTCCTTCACGGAGTCAGACAGCTGGACCCGAACATCTTTTAGTTCTTCGCCCAGCTGGGTGTTGGCATCTTGGAATTTGTTCCTCTCCTGCTGCACCCTCATAAGCACCTTCTCGCCGGCCTTCAGCTGGCGCAGTAGATGTTGCTTGTCCGGATCTAGTCCGGCACCATCTGCAATATTATTGTCAGACTTATACATACGCCGCACTTCATAAACGGCTTATCTTTTCGAAGTATGCATTACCAGAGGGGGTCTCTGTGGCTCCCCCCGTGGCGGCTAGTGCGGCCTCAAGTTGGGCCTTGCAGTCTTGAAGCTCCTGGGACAAGTGGGTATTCTTCTCCGTAAGATCCTGCATAACAAATGATCCTTAAATCAGTTATTCTAACTATTTCAAGTCTCGGGAGCTACTGGCATATATAACTATTAAATTTCCTCACTCGTATGTCTTTCACATACTGCTCCATGGCTCTGGTTAGACCATCTCGAGCGGCACGGAGGTGCGCGTCTCCCGCGTTAAAGGCATTCAGTGCCTCCGGGGAGAAACACGCATCACGAAGAACTGTCCGGCGACGCCTGTGATTCATGGCGCTCTCCACCTTAGACCTGGTGGCGGACAGCCTGTCGGCATCCTCCGTTGGAGGAGCATCCGGCTCATGGCTTGTGTTCGCCTCCCTCTCCGTACCAGGCGTTGGAGCATGGCTGGCGGAGGCTTGATTGGCAACCTCTCCGGACACCGTCTGGCGAGCGCTCTTTCTCCTGGAAAAATCATGAGCGTTAAATATACCTCCTAGGAATCTTTCCCTTAAAAATGGTGGTGCGCCGTACCGTTGCGGCGACGTTTCGATTCGTGCCACACTCCTCTTCCGCCTGCTGGGCCGAACTGACCCTTGTTGGTCAGCCACCGCGGGTTCGGCTTCCCGCCTTAAAGGCGCCTCCTGCGGAGCATCGTTGGTATACGGTGGTCAGAAATGAGCATGGATAAGCAATGATGTCAGGACTCCGGTCATAGTTACCTGGGAAGCCGGAGTTAAACCGGGGTGGTCGGCCGTAATGGTGACCAAAGCATTGTCCATGCTAAGTTGGTGGAACACCCCATCGATCAGCTCCACCTTTATGTCCGGATCCTCTTTGGAGGCCGGATCAAGGGATCATCCCGGATCCTCGGGCTGTGGAGTCAGGCTGTGTATGCCCTCTACGTCCCGGCGCAGCTCCCGCGTCAAAATCACAAAGTGAGACATTTAACTTTGGGAATATGGATCGGATAGATAAACGTCCGCTTACCCAGCTCTGAGGGTTATTCATGGAGAATCCATTCAATGGACTCGCACAGAGGAAGTCCTATTTCTCCCCCTTGTACAAGCCGGACAGGATCTTCACGAGATCGTCAACCGATCCCGGCCCCTTGCGGCCATGATGAGTGGCTTCATCCTCCCCGTTGAAATCCCACATGGGGTGGCCCCTATATTGGAGCGGTTGCACCCCTCGCATGATGCACGTTGCCATGACTCCAATCATGGTCAATCCAGAATGGGCCAGTAACCTTATCCGGCCCATCAGATATTGGACGCCCCTGTCATTCTCCCGTTGAGGGCTCCGCGGGCGCCAGCTCAAGCGTTTCTTCAGAGGAGCGTTGCCGAACTCCGGGAGGCCGATCTGAACTGGGTCCGGCAGTGGGGCATCTTCCATATAAAACCATTCCGAAGGCCAGTCTTCGGACGCCTTCTTCGGGGTTCCGGATAGATATCCGGTCCCGGCGATGCGCCATATTTCGGCTCTGCCCACTTGATATATCGACCCCTCGTGAGAACGGGGTACGAGGCAAAACAATCTCTGCCATAGCGCAAAGTGGGCCTCGATGCCCAAGAACAGCTCGCAAAGGGATACAAAGCCCGCGATGTGCAAAATGGAGGCAGGTGTAAGGTGGTGAAGCTGGAGTCCATAGAACTCCAGGAGCCCCCGGAGAAACGGATGTATGGGAAATCCGAGTCCCCTTATTAGATAAGGGACGAAGCATACCCGCTCTCCTTTGGAGGGATTGGGGATGCTCTCTGCCTGCTTTCCACCCTTGTAGGTGGCCAGTCCGGCTCGAACCGGAACCATGAAGACTGGGGGAAGATATCCCTCTGCTTGGAGCGTCACTAGCTCGCTATGCGGGACTGAACATCTCCTCCAATCTCCTGGCTGAGGGCTGGGAGCGCGAGAGGAGGAGCCGCGTCGACTGTCCATGTTGGAATGGATTTTTGTCAAAAGCGCTTCGATGAGTACTTGCGGAAGGAGGATGGTGTGATTCGGATCTAAATCCTCGCCTCTCTTATAGGCAGCTTATTCGCGCGGCTAGGGGGTGAAATGTAAAAATACCCTGGCTTTTTGCATTCATACGACACGTTGAAGAGGGCCATTATTGGACGTGGAAGCCAAGGAGCGCAACATTTATGAGGAAGCCGGACACTATTCGGCAAGCACATGGAATTTGAAGGAGAACCCGCCATGCAAAGCCGAAGACAATATACGCGCTGGACTCGTCGTCATTGAAGCCTAGTTCGGGGGCTACTGAGGGAGTCCTGGACTAGGGGGTGTCCGGATAGCCGAACTATCATCATTGGCCGGACTCCAAGACTATGAAGATACAAGACTGAAGACTTCGTCCCGTGTCCGGATGGAACTTCCCTTGGCGTGGAAGGCAAGCTTGGCGATACGGATATGTAGATCTCCTACCATTGTAACCTACTCTGTGTAACCCTAGCCCTCTCCGGTGTCTATATAAACCGGAGGGTTTTAGTCCATAGGACGACCAACAATCATACCATAGGCTAGCTTCTAGGGTTTAGCCTCCTTGATCTCGTGGTAGATCCACTCTTGTAATACCCATATCATCAATATTAATCAAGCAGGACGTAGGGTTTTACCTCCATCGAGAGGGCCCGAACCTGGGTAAAACATCGTGTCCCTTGTCTCCTGTTACCATCCGCCTAGACGCACAGTTCGGGACCCCCTACCCGAGATCTGCCGGTTTTGACACCGACAGTCATGAATACCTAGTCCTCCATAGGTTGTCGGGGTGCATACGGCCGACAAGTTCACTTTGCAGCTCTGCAGTGATCTACTCATCTTGCTTCCAGAGAAAACACCTTCTACATTTGTCTATGTATTTGAATAGCTTCTTTGGCGCTCGGACCACGGTGAGCACCTATGTTGGCAATAAATAATTAAGCACACATCAAACCAGCACGCGTCTGCCGGCGATCGGCATCGGCCTTCCCTTCCAACCCGCCAACCTAGTTTTTATCCGGTCGAGGATGAATTGGAGGTGTACAGGCCGTAACTAAGAAGTTGTAATAGGCATCCCTAGGTACTTGATGCGGGAAATTAGTTGTGGATCCACCAAAACTTTGGAGCACCTCCGTAAGATCAATCTCCTTGCAACGTATGTGTCGTGGATTTGTCACGGCAGATGTCCTCATGAAAGGACTTAGTCGTGGAGCCATCGCTACGGGTTAACTTGAAGGGGTTAAAGCGGACACAAAGACACAAGGGTTTATACTAGTTCGGCCCCTTCAATGAAGGTAAAAGCCTACGTCTAGTTGTGATGGAATTGATGTGGTTTCGATGGCTAGGGAGCAAAACAAGCTTCGCCTAGGCTCGAGTTGTTGTTGTCTGTCCTTGAACCGCCGCCGGGTCGTCCCCTTATATACACGGGTGACGCCCGTCGGTCCACAGAGTCCCACACCGGTTCATACTCGTATCCCGGTTGGTCTCTCTCTATTCCTAACTTACAATACAAGTTTACATACCAAGCCGGTTTACGGCTACAGGTTCTAAACCGACTACAGGCCTTGGGCCTTCATCTGCTTAATCACCTTTACACTACTAATGAAGTTAACCCGGCCCAGGTAGGCCGGTTCACGCCCAGTGGTAATATCCCCAACATTAGGCCCCAGATTGATTTGAACTAGTTCATGTCAATCCTTCACAAAAATCTTTGTCTTCAACATCTTCTGGTAATTGGTAAACCGCCATGTCGTCATCATCTCTGGTTGCTGTAAACCGGCATGACGTCATCATGAAGTTAACATTTATAACGCCTTCTTTTATTAATAGACCTGCGATACCCAAGGCAGCAACTCCACGTCCGAATCTTGTGGCTCCTGGATTCGCGCGCCTGACACACGTCCTTTGCCTTATAAATAGGACCGAAGGGTCATTTCCTTTTCTCCCCTTCGTCTCTTTCTCTTCGTCTTCCTCGCGTCGCCAGCCTCGGAGCTCCGCCGTCGCCATTAACCTCTGCCTCGTCTTGGGCCGCTGCATCAACCTGAACGTTCCAGAGCACTGCGGTATCTTTCCGCATCTTCCTCGATTCCGGTAAGCCTTCTGCTCTTCTTAACATAGATCTGTTCTAGGGTTTCATGTTCTTGCTGTGCTCCTCACTTGTTCATGCTCGTACCTAGATTCCTGGATAGATCTGTGAAACCCTGCTCTGATTAGCAGTAGCCTTTTAGCATCCACCTGTAGTTTCACGCTCAAGTCCATAGATCTCATCTACATACCTGCCCATTGATTCACTTCCGCTCTGCTTTAATCTTTTGAATATTTTCTGTTTTTCTGAACTTGCTTCAGATCCATTACTACAATAGGACCTTGTGAAACCTGTTTCTGCATACTTAGCCATCCGCAACCTCAATTGCTTTCAATGTTTAGATCAGGCGGTTTAACTTAGTATAGAAAAAGTTAATAAACCGGTATATACCATTAGTCCCCTTGTTGAACCGCCAGAACTCTTTGGCCATATGATGCCACTTCATAAAAATCCGGTTTAAGTATACTGCCCCCGGTTTAGCCTTGTTCATACCAGTGCCTTCTTTTATCCAACATGTTCTTGAACCGGAATCACCTATTTCTTGTAGATCTCACCATGGCCAAACAAGTATATGAGTGCAACTGGGTTCCTTCTCGTGTCACAGAAACCCAGTTGGATGATTTAGTCTCGATCGGCGCTTTAGACAGCAAAGAGACTATCCACTGGAGGGTTCCTGGTAATGAATGTCCTCCCACACCTCAAGAGGGAGAGGTTGTGATCTTTGCGGATCACTTAGCCCGGGGCTTCAAACCGCCCGGCTCCAAATTTTACCGGGACGTACTAGCCAATTTTCAACTTCGCCCGCAAGATATTGGCCCCAATTCTGTTACCAACCTATGTCACTTCCAAGTGCTCTGTGAGGTGTACCTTCAAGAGAAACCCACAGTTGAATTGTTCAGAGACTGCTTCCACTTAAACCGCCGCACAGAATTCACTGACGGTCCCAATACCGAATTGGGCGGTATGGCAATTCAGAAAAGGAAAGAAATCACTTATCCCCATGCCAAACTACACAGTCACCCCAAGGAATGGAATGCAACATGGTTTTACTGCAAAGATACTTCCCCTGGTGATGAAAATCCTTTGCCTGGCTTTCGTCCGGAACGGCTCAGCAATACACACCCCTTCCCACAAAGGTTAAGTGCCAAGGAGAGGAGTAAATACGCTCCGCAATTATCCAAGCTCCGAGCCTTCATGGCCAACGGTTTAACAGGAGTTGATCTCGCACGCTGTTGGATATCATGGAGCATACTGCCTCTCAGCCAGCGCTCCGGTTTGATGTGCAAATATACTGGCAGCGTTGATGACCCACTCCGACACACCAACATCCAGCTCTCAGATGATGAAGTCACAGAGGCTGTGAAGAAAATGCTGAACGAACCGGAGCATCTCTGCGCTCAAACCGGCCTGCCCCCTTTCTGTGCTACCAACAAACCGCCAGCTGTAAGATTTTGATTGTACTTTTTATTGAACCTGTTATTGCTATCTCTGTCTGACATCAACTGCTGCTTACCCAGGGTGACAATCCGTTTTGGAGCAAGAAGCTTCCACAAGACAAACCGGAGAAAGCAGATCGGCCAATCCGGCCAAAGACCAAGGTCGTCAAGAAGCCTGCCAAAAAGAGGAAAACCACTGCTTCATCTGATCCGGCTGTTGATGATGATGTGGGTAACTCGGACCCTGAGGTAGAACTCGATTCACTAGGCCTACTTTTTACACGCCTTATTGATGATGATACTTGTCAGGACGACGCTGAAGCCAGTAATGCTGATGTCGCTGAGGTAATTACTCTTTCTTCCGATTCGGATCCTTTGCCTTTGCCAAAATTTCGCCAGGCAAACCGGAAAGTTAAATTTTCTCATCCCCTTGCTTATTTGGATCCCAAATTTCTTATGAAGACTCAGCAACATGAAGCTCGCCGCACAACCCGGCACAGCGGCCAGGTAGTTACCTCCGCCGGTTTACCGAACAGTCCGGTTCGAAAACGCCGCTCCGAGGTCTCCGACCTTTTTATTAATTTATGTCCTAAAGCGGGTTTCATCCGTCAACCTCTTAATCCGTCCGACTCCGATTATCAGGTTACTTCCCATTCTTCCTCTGGTGAATCATCGGCCACTCAGCTGCCACCACTGAAAACGGTTCTGGGGTAAGCTAGACTGAACATATGCTTCTGGTATACCACGTTACAACTTATGCTGTTCCTTGACTTTTTGTTTCTCTTTCAGGGCTAAACCTAAACCAAGCAAGAAAGCCCGCCTGAATAAAGCGGCCGAGGAAGATGCTGCCCTTGAACAGGATAAAACACCAGATCTTGAAGCGTTCGTTCCTGAAGATACTCCCAATGATCCTCCTTTGCAAGATGATGCTATTACTGATAAAAGGCCTATCGATACCTCAGTCCCTGTTGACCAGCCTGCCAGCTCCGTCCGGATCGATGGATCCCACAGTCCTTCAAAGCCTGCTGATAAACCGACCGCGCCAACGCAAACCGGCGAGTCCAAGGATGATGACGTTGTAATTACCGGCGTAGGTCGCTTTGAACCAGGGAATCCCGTCGCTTTGGCCAAGCATACTGTGAAAGAAGATTCTCCTGGTATGAACAAAGGCAAATGGGATGTTGATCTGGAAACATATGCTGCTCTGAGTGCCCAAGATGTTCATTCTGGTTATTTGAACCGGCTATATACTAGTCGTGACTGTGAAGCTGGCCTGGTAAAGATAATGAGAGATAAATTTGAGGTAACTTCCTTGCGCTTCTTCTTTCTTTAATTACTGCTACTGTATTAATCCTCCTAGCCCCCAAGGGCCGGTTTGTAATCTTCTTCAAACCGGGACTTGAATATAGTCCTCAATACTTTGAACTCCATCAATGTAGCCCCCAAGGGCCGGTTCAACTTAGTATAGTTAAACCGGGACTCCAATAAAGATTCTAACATCAGAACATAACTGAGCAAATAGCCATTAGCCCCCAAGTGCCAAGTTGAATACCTGTATTGAGCTTGGGACTTTGCGATTTAGTAACAGATGAAAATTGAAGGTGCATTAGCCCCCAAGTATCAAGCATATAACTTGTTATGTGGTTGGTACTTCAAATTCTTGTACCGTTTGTTGAAAGCCAAGCACTGTCTTTATGCAGGCTGAAGGGAGGATCAAAGAAGACCGGATTACTGATCTGCAGGAAATTTTGAAAACCCAGCAAGCTGAAACCGACAAGGCAAGGGAAGAATTAACCAGCGCTTTGAGTATCACAGAACAGCTGAAGGAGGGCTTTGAGAAGGAGCGGACTGATTGGGCCACTGAGAAGGCCGATTTAATAAAAAGAGCTGAAAACGCTGAAGCTGCTCTTAAACCGGTGGTAGATGAGCTGACCGCCGTAAAGCGGCAAGTACATTCCATGACCGCTGCTATCTTTGGTAAGTTCCTTTTGGTTTCTTGGACAACTCTGGCCTGCTTATGATAGATCCGGTTTGTGATCTTTCCTGTATTGTTATAGGTACACGCATTGGTCACTTAGGGTCAGATGTTCGGAAGAAGTTGAAGGCTGCCTACACTTTAATTGAACAGCTGTATACCGGAGCGCAACGGATCATCACCACTGCATCGCATAACAATCCGGCACCTTCCTTAATCCAAGACACTCTTAATAGGTTGTCAATGCTTCCTGCTCGGATTGAAGAACTAAAGAAATCTGCTGCTCGAACCGGAGCCATTAATGCCTTGATCCGGGCAAAAGCATGGGTGCCGGATTTCGATCCTGTTGAAGCAGCTCAAGGCTATCCCAGCTTGAAGGAAGATGGCTCAGAGTTCAATGAAGATGATTTGAGGGCGATAAACCGTGCAGTACGCCCTCTGGCTTGTCAATTGGCTGAAGAGGCAGACTTGTCGCATTATCAAGCTCAGTACAATGACCAGAACAAACGAGTGCCTGCACCAACTCCTGAAGCGGAAAATCTGATTCCTCCAATCCGTAAGCATACTTACGCTCCTGATATTGAACCGTCTTCTCTGATCCATGAAGAGGCTGTCTTTCAAGCTTTAATGGGAATCGACTGGTCCACTGTTGATTTCCAGCCAATGGATAGAGATGAGGAAGCTGAAGCAGCGCGGGACGACCCACAACCATCAGACCGGTTTGATGAGCAAGCTTGAACCGGAAGCCGGTTTACATAACTGCTGTATTATGATCCGCTGGAACAACAATGATCTTATTTGGGCACCGCGTTGCCTTGTAATAGGATAGCCAATACTTCTGTCTCGAAATATGCCTTCGTGCATAAGTACTGATGCTTTTGCTTGAAATCCTTAATTATATTTCCTGCATTTAGAAAATCTTGAACTGCGGTGGCGGTTATACCGCCAACCGGTTTATAACCTTGATATATATATATATCAATGTATTTAAAACATATAATCAAATATGTGATACAAAATACCTGCCATCGCTGAGCATGAAGTTGGCTTAGCCAGGCTTGAAACGGAATATTTATAAACCGTTACCATCAAAGGGGAGAAAACAACTCCCATGTAAATCGTGCTGGGTCATTATGAGCCCCCCTACTACTTCATGATGTTAACAGGAAAGTTAAACCGGGCATATTTCTCCGGAATACAAATGAACCGATTTCCGTCAGCTGAACCGGTAAAAAAGTGTTGTTGGTTCAAAGGAAACACAACAAAAATTGAAGAATAGTCATAAAAGAAATATGGCAGCAAAGGCAATGATAAAAACCGTTTGCAAAAACATGCTTTACTGAGCTGATCAGATGGTGTTACCATGGTCGGACAGGACCAAGCCCCCAATAGGAGTGACAATGGTTCAAGTCAGCCAGGTCCCCAAATGAAACCGTGGCAATTATGCCGATCAAAAGGCGTGGCAATGGTTCGGGTTCGACCAAGCCCCCAAGTGATTTTGTGGCCTTAGGCCGATCAAGAGGCGTGACTGGTTCAGACTTGACCATGTCCCCAAGTGATCTGGTGGCTTTCGCCTATCAAAAGGTGTCGCGTTGGTTCGGACACGACCAAGGCCCCAAGTGATATCACAAAGCTATTTGAAAAGCAAATTTCAAGGGGTAAACCGGAGGCCGTTTTAAAACAGAACCACTCCATGTAACCACGCATGATATGAAAGGACAGAGACCCCGCTTTAGCTGAGGCTCCGGTTTTATTATATCAATGATAATATATACACTGCCATAATATGTACATAGATAGAGCCGATGGCTCAAGTGTAGTAAGGCCGAAGATGAGCTATATTCCACGGCCTGTTGGTCTCCTCCTCTGATGTGCGTGAGTCTTTATGCTCTCGAATATCAATCAGATAGTACGACCCGTTGTGCAGATTCTTGCTGACCACGAAAGGTCCCTCCCAAGGTGGGGATAACTTGTGCATATCCGTCTGATCTTGGATGAGCCGAAGCACCAAATCTCCTTCTTGAAAAGTTCTGGTTCTGACCCGGCGACTGTGATAGCGACGAAGATCTTGTTGATAAATCGCCGAGCGGGCAGCCGCTATGTCACGCTCCTCATCTAATAGGTCCAAAGCATCTTGCCGTGCTGTCTCATTGTCTGCTTCAACATAAGCCGCCACACGAGGCGAATCGTGCCGGATATCACTAGGGAGAACCGCCTCCGCTCCGTAGACCATAAAAAACGGTGTGTATCCTGTAGATTGGTTCGGCGTAGTGTTGATACTCCATAGTACAGATGGTAGCTCTTCAACCCAACATCCCGGTGTTCTTTGCAAGGGAACCATAAGCCGGGGTTTGATGCCTCGCAAGATCTCTTGATTAGCTCGTTCTGCCTGCCCATTGGACTGGGGGTGAGCCACTGATGATATGTCAAGCCTGATGTGCTCACGTTCACAGAATTCCTTCATAGTACCCTTGGATAGATTGGTACCATTGTCAGTAATGATACTGTGTGGAAAGCCAAACCGGAAAATCACCTTTTTAATGAACTGCACCGCTGTAGCTGCATCACACTTGCTGACAGGCTCCGCTTCAACCCACTTGGTAAACTTGTCAACTGCCACCAAAAGGTGGGTTTTCTTATCCTTGGATCTTTTAAAAGGTCCGACCATATCCAGCCCCCATGTTGCAAATGGCCAAGTAATTGGAATCATCCTCAATTCTTGAGCCGGCACATGAGCACGCCTTGAAAATTTCTGACAGCCATCACACCGTTTAACCAAGTCCTCCGCATCAGCATGAGCTGTCAACCAGTAAAACCCGTGACGAAACGCCTTAGCCACCAGAGACTTTGAACCGGCGTGGTGACCACAATCCCCTTCATGGATTTCGCGTAAAATTTCACAACCTTCCTCAGGAGAGACGCAGCGTTGAAACGCCCCTGATACACTGCAATGATGCAATTCGCCATTGATAATTGTCATAGATTTGGATCGCCGGACTATCTGCCTGGCTAGAGTCTCATCCTCTGGCAACTCTCCCCGGTTCATGTACGCAAGATAGGGAACTGTCCAATCCGGTATAACATGCAGGGCTGCCACCAATTGAGCCTCCGGATCAGGAATAGCCAAATCCGCTTCACCTAGGAGCTTGACTGACGGATTGTGCAATACATCAAGAAAGACATTAGGCGGGACCAGTTTACGCTGAGAGCCCAACCGGCTTAAAGCGTCCGCCGCTTCATTTTTTCGACGATCCACGTGATCCACCTGATAACCCTTGAAGTGACCTGCAACAATGTCCACCTCACGACGATATGCAGCCATGAGTGGGTCTTTAGAATCCCAAGTGCCAGACACCTGTTGAGCTACGAGGTCCGAGTCACCGAAGCACTTAACCCGACTTAAATTCATCTCTTTAGCCATCCGGAGACCATGGAGCAAGGCTTCATACTCAGCTGCATTATTAGTACAAGGGAACATTAAGCGGAGAACATAACAAAACTTATCACCTCTTGGGGAAGTTAACACGACTCCAGCCCCCGAGCCTTCCAATTGCCTGGATCCATCAAAATGGATAGTCCAATATGTGTGATCCGGCTTTTCCTCTGGTGCTTGCAACTCCGTCCAATCATTGATGAAATCAACAAGTGCTTGAGACTTCACCGCCGTCCGAGGCACGTACTTCAATCCGTGCGGCCCAAGTTCTATGGCCCACTTGGCAATCCGGCCAGTCGCCTCCCGGTTCTGTATGATATCGCCCAAGGGAGCTGAACTGACCACTGTGATGGGGTGCCCTTGGAAATATTGCTTCAACTTCCGGCTTGCCATGAAAACTCCATATACCAGCTTCTGCCAATGCGGATACCTTTGCTTGGATTCGATAAGCACCTCGCTGATATAGTAAACCGGCCGCTGAACCGGATATTCCTTGCCTGCCTCCTTGCGTTCTACCACAATAGCCACGCTAACTGCACGAGCATTGGCCGCTACGTATAACAATAACGGCTCTTTGTCGACCGGAGCTGCAAGAACGGGCGGATTGGCTAATTGCCGCTTCAAGTCCTCCAACGCCTCATCAGCAGCTGGACTCCAGATGAATTGATCTGTCTTTCTCAACATCTGGTATAAAGGGATGGCCTTCTCTCCGAGGCGGCTGATAAACCGGCTCAGTGCGGCGATCCGACCCGCCAAACGCTGAACATCGTTGATACACTTCGGTTTAGCCAGGGAGGTGATAGCCGTAATCTTCTCCGGATTAGCCTCAATTCCTCTGTTGGACACAAGAAAACCCAGTAACTTGCCTGCCGGAACACCAAAAACACATTTGGCAGGGTTAAGCATCATCTTATAAACCCGCAAGTTGTCAAAGGTTTCCTTTAAATCATCAACCAGTGTCTCCTTCTGTCTTGATTTGACGACAATATCATCCACATAGGCGTGCACATTGCGGCCGATCTGTTTATGCAGGCAATTCTGTACACACCGTTGATAAGTGGCTTGGGCACTCTTGAGCCCAAAAGGCATAGATACATAGCAGAAGGCTCCAAAGGGAGTAATAAACACCGTCTTCTCCTGGTCCTTAACCGCCATTTTGATCTGATGATACCCAGAATACGCATCCAAAAAACTCAAACGCTCACAACCCGCCGTGGCATCAATAATCTGGTCAATGCGGGGAAGGGCAAAAGGATCCGCTGGACAAGCCTTGTTAAGATCCGTATAATCCACACACATACGCCAAGTGCCATTTTTCTTAAGAACCAGCACCGGATTAGCAAGCCACTCTGGATGAAACACTTCCACGATAAAGCCAGCTGCTAAGAGCCTGGCTACCTCCTCCCCAATGGCTTTGCGCCTCTCTTCGTTAAACCGGCGGAGAAATTGCTTTACCGGTTTATACTTGGGATCAACATTAAGAGTGTGCTCAGCGAGTTCCCTCGGTACACCTGGCATGTCAGAAGGCTTCCATGCAAAAATGTCCCGATTCTCACGGATGAACTCGATGAGCGCGCTTTCCTATTTAGGGTCCAAGTTGGCACTGACAGTGAACTGCTTGGACGAATCGCCAGGCACGAAGTCAACAAGCTTGGTCTCAGCCGCTGATTTGAACTTCAGATCTGAATCATGCTCCGTAGTTGGCTTCTTCAAAGGGGTCATGTCCGCCGGATCAACATTGTCCTTATAATATTTTAACTCCTCCGTGGCACAAACCGACTCTGCATAGGCCGCATCACCTTCCTCACATTCCAAAGCAACCTTGCGGCTCCCATGAACCGTTATTGTCCCTTTGTGACCCGGCATCTTGAGCTGCAAATAGATATAACAAGGCCGTGCCATGAACTTGGCATAAGCCGGCCGCCCAAACAAGGCGTGATACGGGCTCTGGATCTTCACCACCTCAAAGGTTAGTGTCTCGGATCGGGAATCATGCTCGTCCCCAAAAGCCACCTCCAAGGCTATCTTACCAACAGGATATGCCGATTTGCCAGGCACCACACCATGGAACACCGTATTAGATGGTCTGAGATCCTTGTCTATTAGCCCCATGCGGCGGAATGTCTCATAGTACAGGATGTTAATACTGCTCCCTCCATCCATGAGTACCTTGGTGAATTTATAACCTCCCACCTGAGGGTCTACCACTAATGCCAACTGGCCCGGATTGTCAACCCGGGGGGGGGGGGTGATCCTCCCTGCTCCACACGATAGGCTGCTCTGACCAGCGTAAATAACGCGGTACGGCCGGTTCAACAGAGTTCACTGCTCGCTTATGAAGTTTCCGGTCGCGCTTATCCGAGCTAGTTGTGAAAACGTGATACTGCCCATTGTTCAACTGTTTTGGCTGGCTCTGATAACCCGACCGCTGCTGCTGCTGCTGTTGGTTGTAACCCCCTTGACCGTTCTGATTATCCTGGCTATTATTACCACCCTGACTGAAACCTGAACCGGAAGCTCCATCGTGACCCGGCCCATGGAAACCGGATCCTGAGCCATCACCTGACCCACGGTCATACCGGAAGGCATTAGAGTTTTTAAATTCCTGCATAATGAAACAATTCTTCCAAAGGTGGTTAGCCGGCGCCTCCTTCGTCCCGTGTTTTGGGCAAGGCTGATTTAGCAAATAGTTTAAGCGATCCGGGTTAGGATTTGGAGCCCCATTGCGATTCGCCGCTTTACCTCTGCGCCGCTGACCCTTGTCCTGCGCATTAGTGTTAGCCACGAAATCCATGCTGCCATCCGCCTTACGCTTGCCTCCGTTTCCATGGCCCGCCGGTTTGTATTGATGCCCCTTAGAGTTGCTATTCTTTTTTCCCTTCCCTGCTTCGTCATCGTCAGTCTCAGGATCCTTGGTACTATCAGAATCAGCATACTTCACTAAAGCGGCCATGAGAGTTCCCATGTCATTACAGAACCGCTTCATACGCCCTAACTTTTGCTTTAGAGGCTTAAAACGGCAGTTGCCCTCCAGGGTTAAGATCGCAGAGTCAGCATTGATCCTGTCAGACGAGTGCAAGACTTCTGAAACGCGGCGTACCCAATGGGTTGTTGACTCTCCATCCTCCTAAACACAAGCCGCCAAGTCTACTATGGACTTAGGCTGCTTACACGTATCTTCGAAATTCTGGATAAACCGGGTCCGCAATTGGGCCCATGAACTGATAGAATTAGGCGGCAGGCCCTTCAACCAAGTATGGGCTGTGCCTTCCAGCATCATGGTGAAGTATTTTGCACATGCAATCTCATCCACATCCAGCATCTCCATTGCCATCTCATAACTCTCTACCCATGCTTCTGGAGATAAATCACGGTGTAGTTCGGCACCTTGCGCGGGCCCTTGAAGTCCTTGGGCAGGCGTACATTGCGTAAAGCGGGGACTAAACAGGGTACTCCCAAGCTAGATGCGACCCCTGGCCCGGCAGAGGTGGTAGGACGAACCGGTGTAAGCTGATCCGCCGTGTTCTATGCTGCTAACTCGGCCTCCCTTCGTGCCCGGGCCTGGTCCACGACATCCTGAGCATCGTGAACACCACCGGCCGGGTTATTGCCACGGGACGCTTCACGGCACCGCGCATTGCTTGATATGGCCGGTTCATCTAGGCACCTACTATAGCTCCGGCTTGGACGAGGTGTGGAATGAATCCGATCGCGACTGTATGAATATGCATCCTATTGTATCAAAGCGGTCCGGAGAAGTTCCTTAACCCAGCGCGTCTCTATTGCTTGCGGAGAGTCTCCTTCGATCGGGATAGCTTCTAATCGCGCAGCAGCTGCGACAAGATTGTCCATAGGATTAGAATAATGACCCGGAGGTGTCTGGACCGGCGGAGGAATCACAATGTTCTGCCGGGGAGGTTCCATCAGGCGGGTTTGGACCGTCGCTCCTGGCCCTGGTGCCTCGACCCGATTTACCTCCAGGTGCCCCAGCGGATTACTGGTTCCCGCTCCCGGAGTGTGAAAGAGATTTCGAGGGTCGAACCCTAATGGTAGGCGTGATCTGTGCTTCCGCTTCAAGACTTCCTGTGATGCGTTCTGGTCGAGCATAAGTTTATAGGCCTGGGCGTCCAAAGCGGCCCGCTCTGCGGCCATCCTGTCCTTTTCTGCTGCCAAGTCGGCTTTGGCTTGTCCGATCTGCTCTCTCACTTTTGCAATCTCTGCATCATGGGCCTCCTGATCCGCCGGATTGGCCTCTGCCATAAGTACAACCAGTGCATCAAACAGGTCAGACAGAACTTGAACCGGTGGGCGCACAAGGCCTCCTGCCCCTGCTGCTGCTGTCGCTGCTAATCCGGAGAGCATTGCTGCTACAGTCGAGGAGTGATTCGCCGCCTGTGTACCGGCCATGAATATTCCAACCCGGTTGATCTGCTCAGGGGGGTTCGGAATACTGTCGCCATCGGAACAGCCCTAATCTGGTCGTGTGCAACTGGTACAATGATTCGGTTTCTCCGGTTGAGGATTCGTCGCCGGAATAGACGACGGTCTTGCTACCGTATTCTGACTCGTCCCCATACTCTCCTCCGTGGATGACCCCCACGAAGGCACGCTTCACGGCCGGTTTAACCTGGGTAGACCTCGCACGCTGAGCCGTCTCGACGAGGTCGGTGCGGATGTCCGGCTCAGGCCCAGGCTCACCAATCTTGCCGATAAAAACGTGTATGCCACCAAAGGGGACCCCATCCTGCATCGTCGATGTAGAGCTTGCCGCGACGACTCTTGGTCATCCGGCCCACAGCATAGCCTTCGAGTCCTTTGAGCTTTCCCTTCAAGATCATCAAACCATCGTGCGATAGCCCCACGGTGGGCGCCAACTGTCGTGGATTTGTCACGGCAGATGTCCTCATGAAAGGACTTAGTCGTGGAGCCATCGCTACGGGTTAACTTGAAGGGGTTAAAGCGGACACAAAGACACAAGGGTTTATACTAGTTCGGCCCCTTCGATGAAGGTAAAAGCCTACGTCTAGTTGTGATGGAATTGATGTGGTTTCGATGGCTAGGGAGCAAAACAAGCTTCGCCTAGGCTCGAGTTGTTGTTGTCTGTCCTTGAACCGCCGCCGGGTCGTCCCCTTATATACACGGGTGACACCCGTCGGTCCACAGAGTCCCACACCGGTTCATACTCGTATCCCGGTTGGTCTCTCTCTATTCCTAACTTATAATACAAGTTTACATACCAAGTCGGTTTACGGCTATAGGTTCTAAACCGACTACAGGCCTTGAGCCTTCATCTGCTTAATCACCTTTACACTACTAATGAAGTTAACCCGGCCCAGGTAGGCCGGTTCACGCCCAGTGGTAATATCCCCAACAGTATGGGTGCGACCGAAGACTTTGAGGGGTTTATGCGTAGGAAGGTGGCATCCCCAAAGTCTCGAAAGGTTCCCATTAGAGCATCTATATCTAGACTTGGCAAATCCACCCCCCTATATATGCCCGCGTGCGCGTCCAGGGGAGTCCATGGAGAGTGCTGGGCGGCCCCTCATATGGATTGCCGCACACTCAAACACCTCAAATGTGGAGCCTCAAATCCATGCAATCCATGCACGTCGATCATACGGTACAAGTTGTCGCAATTCAACAGTTCAAAACAAAGCAAAACAAATCATAGCTCAACAATCTGGACATGCCAAACTGAAATCAATGTCCGATCCTGATGGATCCCTCGCTGGCTGAGCGTATCACACATTGGATGCCATCCATACTGCCTGCTCCGAGGCTATCCTTGTATCTTATTATGCCTGCATCCGGGCCGCATGCTCCGCCTACATCCTTGTCGCGTGCTCCACTGCCGCCGTAGCCACACTCACCACCTCGTACTCCCTATGGTTGTTGATCTCCTTCTTCTCCTCAAGCCACTTCTTTGCATGCTCATCCAAGAGGGTTTCGTCCGCCAACATGATCTTCACATCATTCACGTCCCGTGCGAGTTGCAATCTCTCCTTCTCAAGCTCAATCTCTCCCAATGTCTTGGCCTTCTCGAGCTCCCATTTGGTCACCCCCTCTTGCTTCTCCAACCTGATCTTCTCTCAATTTCTAGCTTCTTCTCCGCCCTCTTCCAGTCCTAATCCATCCTTTCCGTTTGTTCATCGAACATGAGCTTGTACCTCTCCTCTTTCTTGTTCTCCCTCACTAAAAAAATGCCCATCCATGTGGAGGACATTTTTGTAGCCACGACGTCACGGGAGGCCCTTGCCTTCTCCACTTGTTTCCCATGACTTTCCGGATATCCTTTGGCACGGTGGCCCTTACATTCACCACGACAATATCTTCCTCTTCATCATCCAACCCAATTGATTGATGGAGCTTGAGCCATCATTCTTCTTCTTGCCGGCCTTGAGATCGGCCACAAGTTTTGTCCACTTTAGTCCACCATTCAATATGATCCAACAACGGCTAAAAGCAAATGGCTTCTTCTCCGCTCGTGATACATAATGGCCGCCATTGTCATCTAGCAAACAAAATATGTATGAGCATGAGAATGCAAACACAAGAAGCATTAGCAAATGATGACAAGATGAAGCAATTGAGTTTACATGAGTTGCCACTCCCATCCCACTTTGAGGGTGGCCGGTCACTTGTGAGTAGTAGTCGACGTACTTGTTCACTTCCCCTTGAACGACCCCCATCGATGTTGAAGAGATGCAACTTTACGGTTGTTGACGATATGATGCGGCTCCACATATTCCTTTTGTTCATGACATATATTCCTTCCAAATCTTATGCTAATACATGTTCCCTTTTGCTCGTTGCTGCATATTTGATCCATCGTTGTTGCCAGCCAAACTTGACCAACAAAATATCCTTGAAAGTTGAGAATGCAGGACCTCTTACCTTTGTCGTCTTTGCCTTCTTCTTCTTCTTCTTCTTCTTCTTCTTCTTCTTCTTCTTCTTGCTCGGATTAGGATTTGATGTTGTCCCAACTTGAAATGAAGGGCAAGTTGGACCCCCCAATTCGTAGTCCATTTTGGTCGGGCCTTGATTATCATTGATCATGTTTGACAGGAACACCTCCTGAATGATCATGGTTTGTAGGCATTCATCGTGTCCGAAATGAACTTATGATCTATACAAAACATTGAACATGCCATATGCAAAGTTGATCAGATAGGAGCAACAACAACATATCGACTCTTGTCGTGTCATTTCGTCGAACATATCGTGCACAGCCCCGTCGCCCCCGATTCCCGCGCTTTTGCCCCAACCGTCTGTTAGATCCTCCTTTGTCCCAACCTGGGCCGACGACGCAATCCTTGTTGGCGGTCGGATGGATGGGGTGCGGGCTTTCGAGCGCGGCGGGGGAAGGGGCGGGGAGCTGCTCGTCCATGTATGCATCTGCTCCCCGCGCCGCTGCCGCTTTCCTCTCTTGTTGTAGGCCTCGCCAATTCCTCCGGGCAAATGTTCTTCGGCTTGCACGACAAAGCCGAGGACGGGACGTCAACGGACGAGGCGGACGCAGCCTCTGTCACAGCGGTCGGGGACGGGCTGGACGGTATCTAGGGTGGCGGATTGGGACCAGCGATGAGGATGGAGAGCAAGGGTGGCGGACGACGAGGGCTCGGGCTCGGGAAAGATTGGAGGGAGGCGGGAGAAGTACGAAGGATTTGGTGGATTTGATGCAATTTATGATGGGGTAGGACTGCCGGGTCCAACGTGAGGAGCGCCCGGACATACCCGAGCGCATCATATCCGCTCAGATTTAGCCTAGATATGAGGGTGTCGGTCAACTCGGACGTTTGAGTCCCGTTTTCTGTCTTGGTGGCTTTTTTATGACCCGTCAATGACCAGGTCGTCTGTCCCCAAACATTTGGACAGGTCTGGGATCCATCTGTCTCCTGGCGCACAGGGTATGCGAAATCACCGCGTGCTCGGCGTACAGGAGATAGTATATTTTCGTACACGCACTTGTCGAACTATCGATGGTCCAAAATTCCACAGGAATTGCGCAGGGCCGTACCACACTATTTTCATATTACCAGTCCGGTCCTGGTGTGACCAGTTGGATCAAGCGGCGCATCGCACGCGTCGCTTCTACCCACCGGCGCGACGCAGACAGCAAATATACAACTCCTGCCGTACGACCCCACCACGACCCGATCGATCGAGTATGCACGCTGACTCACGGGCAATGACCAACCGCGCTTACGTCATGCCTCGTGACGTCTTCACCCGTCTTCCTCGTGACGGTCTCTCCCTTTCTGTAGAGAGCACGAGGTGCTCTTCCCTTTGCCCTTTCTCTGACGGGACCGGAGCGAGAGCCCGTTCGTTGTCACAGCCAGCGCCGTCCGGTTTCTTTATTGAAGACCGGGTCCGGGTCATGGTTTAAGCAAAGGCACACGATCGATCAAACCATTAATCTCCCTAACCTGCCTTGACTAGCCAGGTCCATTCTTCTGATTTTTGCGGGGAGACTAGCCAGGTTCATTCAGCGCCAGTGTCAACTCGAAATTGTATTCTTATTTTTGCTGCGAGGACTTTGAATTGTATTTACACTACTAGTAGGTCGTTTCTTCTTGAAGAAAATACACGGTGAATTTTACTCCCTGCGTACGAGTAGTACTCATACAGTACTAGTGGTATTCAATTATGCCCACGGAGTGCCCAAAGTCTTCGGTGTTTTCATCGCCAGGAGCACGTCAATATGAACAGTCGACGCCAGCACCCACGGCGGCCGGCACGCCTATAAATTAGCCCGACGTATTATTCGACAGCCTCACCGACTCATCCTCTCTGTCTTGTCTTGTCTCCCTCCCTCTTTCCCTCTCTCTCGCGCGCGCGTGCAATCCGCCGGACCACGACGATCGGCCGGGCCCCAGAGGCGATGGATGCCACCGCGGCGGACAGGCACGAGGCTTCACCAGTGGCAAGAGACGGCGAGTCCACGACGTCCGTGCCGGAGGTGCCGCGAGCGCCATTGTCCGACTTGCCTGTCGCCGGCGGCAGCGGCACGCCCGAGGAGAGCGGCAGCGGCGAGGACGAGCAGGTGGAGAGGTTCTACGCGCTGCTCGCCAACATCCGGGCACTGAGGGACGTTTACGGCGCCGGCGGGTCGTCGAGGAAGCGGGCCAGGGGGGCGGAGCCGCCGTTGTGGAAGCCAAAGTTCAGGATGGAGGACTTCCGGGAGGCGGACGACGTGGTGCCCGCGAAGAAGGGGAGGAGCGATCGCGTCGAGCGGCAGCGGCTGGAGAACAGCGACGCGGCGGAGGCCGACGGGGAGGACGGCGAGGTCGTGGAAGAGAATGATCGGGTCTCCGCGTCGCAGACCACGTGTGTGCTGACTGCCGAGCAGCCAGCCTAGCTAGCCAGTATTCAGAATCCAACAAATTGTCTGGACGATATTTACTTCTAATGTGTACACTATACACCGACGCAGTCGTTTAATTAGATTTGCCATCTGCCATGTATCTTTCCTTTTTGATATCTATTTACACGTACTGACATACTAGAATTTAAGTTCCCTAAAAAGACATACTAGTAGAATTTTAAGTAGTTTTGCTATATTTTCTTTGTTATATATGCGACCGACAAATAATTATGCCGAATTCACTGCTAAGTGCTAACAAGCTACCAAACACAAATCTAAACATATGATTCATGAAAGGGCAAAATGAATGAGATGATCTGATCAGAAGGATATCAATATGTCTAAGAAATGTCTACTGTGTTTATTCGTGACTTTCTCTCCACGCATTTTCCAGACCATCGGGAAATATATGAAAAAAGGCTCAAATGGTATGATTCCTCCGTCACCCCTCTCTCTTCCCCTCGGCTGCTAGGATAAATTCTCCCCAATGTTTCGTCGGCGAGCCCATAGATCGCTTCCTCTTTGTCTGCTAGTGGCAGGGAGGAGAGTCACAGTGCCTTCACTCCAGCTAGTAGTTTAGGTTAGGGCTTTCTAATCCTCACATGTGTGGCGCTTTGGGCAGATGGCGGCACTTATTCTTCGAGTTTCTCTTCTGGATCCAATCCTACTCAAGTTTGTACATCTTGGCATAGTCAAGGGAGCCTACGCATAGATTACTGCCGTCTCATTGAGGCGGTGTGGTTAGGGTTCTTATCGTACATGCACGATCACGAGATGTTGTGTCAGTTGCTTCAGATCTATTCAAGGGTCAACGACGACCACTGCAGCTCCATACAAGTTATGGAGCCTCCTCTAGTTTTATAGTTCTAGTTCTAGTTGGTCCTAGTTGACTAATTAGAGATAGGCTAATCCTCTTGTCCTCATAATTAGAATCTCAGTGTGGTTCTAATATCCTCCCTCTAATTCTCCGGCGACGATTATCTCTGGATGACGAAGCGCTGCTGGATCGTGAAGGCTGCACGCTTGCAACCAAGTAGAGAGGTCGTGCTTTCGGTCTTCGGTTCGAGTGATTGTTCATGGACGGTACGAGGGATCGTTCAATCATGATTAGAGGAACTCCAAGTACAATCTACACCGACACGTTCTTCTTCTGCCGCAACTCGGTGACGGTAACGATCGTGATCCCAACCCGTTATGCATCTTCAAAGTGATCTTGGGTGATCATAGGTGCGATTTTTTTGGTTTTCTACTATGTTTCCCAAGACGGTTGTCGTAGGTGGTCATTCTTTTTTTCCTTCCCGTGCCGACCTTGGTAACAAGGAAGGAAAAGAAGGAACGACCATCACCGATTGTCGAAATACCTGTAAGGTGGACTGTTTAGAGCTAGTTGACGGATGCCGACTGTCGATGTAGGTGGTCACTGTTGTTTCTCCTCCCCTAAGACAATGGTAAAGCAAGAGGGGAGGTACAATGATGACCATCACCAACAATTGAAATACCCATGAGGGAGATCCCACCATATATATACACGTGTACCTAAGAGATGAGAGTTGTTGGAGGGAGCCTCGATGGACCGAAAGTCAACTCGCATGCCTAGTGATTAACTGATTATTTATTGTAAATCCAGTGGCAATGCTAGGGGTCCTCTGCTCTACCATGTTTGCATAATTTGTTGGCTTCTGAATCCCATTGCATGCTCCTTCTCGTTCTACCATTATTCTACATTTGTTAAGAATCTAATTAATTTAATTACATCATGCTAGCTAGTTGTGACGCCCGGATAATTAGGCTACAGTAATTCCACGCGAATGATGCCTCGTCACCACGATTACTGCTGCTAAGCCATCGTTAGGAGAAAACCGGTCCAAAATTCAAAATTCAAATTAATGATAACAATAAAAGTTTGCAAAAATTAAAACAAAAATGTTTGGATTGTACTAAATATTACAAAGGTAATTATGGTGCAACAAACCCATTTTTATAAAATGCCTAAGTAATTTAAAATGATTTAAAACAAAAGAGTAAAATAAATAAAAGGTATAAATAAAAAAAAACAAAAGAAAAGAAAAGGGACCCCCCAAAGGGCCAACCGGCCCAGCTGACAGCCAGGCCAGCCCACTGGCCCAGCCGGCCGACCCACCCCACTCCCTTATCCCCTCACACCCGCTAACCCTAACCCCCCGTCGCCCCACTTTCCCCCCTCCCGATCAAATCTCGATCGAGGAGACCCCCACTCCCTCGTCCCTCTCGCCCCCTCCCGATCTGGATCGGGGTCACCCCCGACCGCACCTTGCCCCGCCGCCACACGTCGCTCACCGCCGTCCTCCACCTCCTCCCCGTTCCTGGACCGGGAAGTGCCGCCGACGCCGGCGCCCGGAGCTCCCCGCCACCGGACTGCTTCGCCCTCCCCCGCCGGACTGCCCCCCTACACACGTCGTCCCCGTCATCCCCCCCGAACGTCCCCGAGCCCGCTGCCAGTTTCCCTACCCCCCGACGTGAGCTCCCTCCTCTCCCCCTTTCCCTCTATCGTCGGCGCCGTCCGCACCCAGCCGCGGCCCCGCACAGCGGTCGCCACGCCCGACGGCGCGCGCCGTGCGCCCCTCGCGCGTCCGGCCACCGCACTCGCCCCGCGCGACACGCCATCGTGCGCGAGCACGCGCCCGCCTCCCCTGCGTCGGCCGAGCTCACCGCGACCCAGGGCCGCCCAGGCCACGTCCACCGCTTGCCCTGGCCGCGTACGCACGCGCCGGCCGCGTCCATGGAGCGCCCCCCCCGCGCTCCTCCCTCTCGTCCTCTCCCCGCGCCCGACCACGCCTCCCGTCGCCGTTGGTCACCGCGCCCGGCCCCGTGGCGCCCCTGTTCGCCCCTCTCCGCCCTGCACGTCGTCGCCGGCCCCCTCCACCGTACCCCCCCCTCGTCGCCGGCCCGGCCTCCTACCACGGCCCCGCCGTGCCGCTGCTCCGGCCACGGTCGCCGTGCGCCCGCGCCGCACCCCTGGGGGCTTCGCCCGCATCCACGCCAAGCGCCCGTTCGGGCGACAACCGTCGCATGCGCCCGAAACCCGCAAGGCCCCCCTGTGGGCCAATGATAGTGGGGGCCCACGCCCAGAACGTTAAAAAAAGGAGAATTAAAAATAGAAATAATAAATAAAAATAAAAATGATTTAATAAAATTAATTATTAATTAATTAATTATCTAATGAATTAATTAAGTTAATTAATCCGGTTTAATTAATTTAATTAACTAGTTAGGTTAATTAAATAGTAATTAAATGAACTAATCTTTAGTTAACCTAAACAGTGTATGACAGGTAGGTCCCACTGGACCCACTGGTCAGGTTGACCAAGTCAACTCTGTTGACTGCTGATGTCAGCATGACATCATGCTGATGTCATAATTCCATTTTCGAATTAATTTAAATAATTAATTAAATTCCAGAAATTAATAAAATCTTTAGAAAATCATATCTTTTAATCCGTAACTCGGATTAAAATATTTTCAACATGAAAGTTGCTCAGAACGACGAGACGAACTCGGATACGCAGCCCGTTCGTCCACCACACACCTCCAACATATCAGACACGTAACTTTCCCCCTCCGGTTCATCTGTCCGAAAACGCGAAACACCGGGAATACTTTCCCGGATGTTTCCCCCCTTCGTCGGTATCACCTACTACCGCGATTGGGCACACCTAGCATCGTTACTTGTCATGTCATGCATCGATATGCATTTGTTTGCATTGTATTCATTGTTTCTTCCCCCTCTTCTCTCCGGTAGACCACGAGACCGACGCTGTTGCTGCCCAGTTCGACTACGGAGTTGACGACCCCTCCTTCTTGCCAGAGCTACCAGGCAAGCCCCCCCCTTGATCACCAGATATCGCCTATTCTACTCTATACTGCTTGCATTAGAGTAGTGTAGCATGTTACTGCTTTCCGTTATACCTATCCTGATGCATAGCCTGTCCTTGCTACTACTGTTGTTACCGTTACCTGCAATCCTACATGCTTAGTATAGGATGCTAGTATTTCCATCTGTGGTCCTACATTCTTGTCCGTCTGCTGTGCTATACTATCGGACCGTGATCACTCGGGAGGTGATCACGGGTATATACTATATACGTTATACATGATACATGTGGTGACCAAAGACGGGTCGGCTGGTGGAGCACCCGCGAGTGGATCTTTGTGGCGGAGCGACAGGGCAGGTTGAGACCGCCTAGGAGAGAGGTGGGCCTGGCCCTGTTCGGCGTTCGCGGATATTTAACGCGCTTAACGAGATCTTGGTATTTGATCTGAGTTGGCTACGAGCCTATACGCACTAACCATCTACGTGGGAGTAGTTATGGGTATCCCGGCGTCGTGGTATCAGCCGAAGCACTTCAGACGTCAGCGACGGAGCGGCGCGCGCCGGATTGGACTGGAATGCTTGCTAGGCTAGGTCTGCTTCCGGCCGCCCTCACAACGTGCAAGTGTGCTATGGGCGATGGGCCCAGACCCCTGTGCGCTTAGGTTTAGACCGGCGTGCTGGCCTCTCTGTTTTGCCTACGTGGGGCTGCGACGTGTTGATCTTCCGAGGCCGGGCATGACCCAGGAAAGTGTGTCCGGCCAAATAGGATCAAGCGTGTTGGGTAAGTTGGTGCACCCCTGCAGGGAAGTTAATCTATTCGAATAGCCGTGATCTTCGGTAACAGGACGACTTGGAGTTGTACTTTGACCTTATGACAACTAGATCCGGATACTTAATAAAACACACCCTTCCAAGTTCCACAGACAACCCGGTGATCGCTTTTCCACAGGGCGACGAGGGGAGGATCGCCGGGTAGGATTATGCTATGCGATGCTCTTGGAGATGCTACTTGGAGATGCTACTTGGAGACTTCAATCTACTCTCTCCTACATGCTGCAAGACGGAGGCTGCCAGAAGCGTAGTCTTCAACAGGATTAGCTATCCCCCTCTTATTCTGGCATTCTGCAGTTCAGTCCACTGATATGGCCTCCTTACACATATACCCATGCATATGTAGTGTAGTTCCTTGCTTGCGAGTACTTTGGATGAGTACTCACGGTTGCTTTCTTCCCCCCTTTCCCCCTTTCCTTTCTTTCTGGTTGTCGCAACCAGATGCTGGAGCCCTGGAGCCAGACGCCACCGTCGACGACGACTCCTACTACACCGGAGGTGCCTACTACTACGTGCAGCCCGCTGACGACGACCAGGAGTAGTTAGGAGGATCCCAGGCAGGAGGCATGCGCCTCTTTCGATCTGTATCCCAGTTTGTGCTAGCCTTCTTAAGGCAAACTTGTTTAACTTATGTCTGTACTCAGATATTGTTGCTTCCGCTGACTCGTCTATGATCGAGCACTTGTAATCGAGCCCTCGAGGCCCCTAGCTTGTATTATGATGCTTGTATGACTTATTTATGTTTTAGAGTTGTGTTGTGATATCTTCCCGTGAGTCCCTGATTTTGATCGTACACATTTGCGTGCATGATTAGTGTACGATTGAATCGGGGGCGTCACAAGTTGGTATCAGAGCGACTGCCTGTAGGAATCCCCCTTTCCAACTCCTTGGCCAAAGTTGAGTCTAGTCATTGCAAAACTTTTACTAACTTGGCTGTGTGCCTTACGTGCCCACGTCGCCATTGGGTGGTATTAGGATCTTTTATTCCTCGACCTATACTCTGGGACTCTGATCTCTCTTCTATTCGGGTTAAATGATTTTTGCTAAATCTAACATTAGGATCTGGTTATCACTTTCACTCGGAGAGCCCCTTATTAATGATGATCGTCCGCGGCACGTGAAGACCCTGAAGATACTCTTCGCTGTTAACCCGAGAACTTATGTTCATCGCATTTGCAATTCCCCTTCCACTGTCAACCCTTATGGATAACTACTTGCAGTTGTTATTCTTACATTCATCCCCAGTTGGTCTTGTTATTACCAGATACCTCGAAACACTCGTCGTTGTTTCGATAATCCTTTGAGCTTACCGCCTTGCTGTTCTTTGTCACTTGAATACCCCTATGGATAATTCTCGCACTTATCGAGTATCCGCTGATCCCCCAATTGTTCATGTGTTTCACAATGGTCTTTAAAATACTATTCGATCCCCCAAAAATCCTTAGTAGCTTATTGCTCTGTCATACTTGTCTACTTGCATGATGGATGCTTTCCATATGTCTGGCAATATTCGTTAGTATCCTTAGGCATCGTCATTTTGATCCTTTTGATTCAACATGAGTGCGAATGCACACAATCATCAGTTGATCCTTTTAAATTATCTTTCCGGCTCAGACATCATTTTAAACAAGAGTTGGTTCTCAACCAATCCAAATGCCATCGATAGTACCCCTAAGGCTATTCAACTTATCCACCCCTAATCAGAACATTGCTTCTGTTCCCTTAATTTGGAAGTCATAATTCCTTTGCATTTGAGCTCTGGATTAGTTAGTTGTTTCTATAATCCAATGCCCTTGCATTGTTACTTCCTCTGATTGTGTGCCGATGCTCACATCAGCTCTGCTATGGATCGTCAGATCCTTTAATGTATTTTATCCGACATTGTCCTTCATATTCAATAACCTTGTGAGCCTTCCCTTGGATACATAATGCCTTTGGTAAATTGTATCATCTACCTTCTCAACCTTGCTCTGCTTTCGAGCTTGTGATATTTACTCTTGAAACTTGTGGTATATGTTTCTAAGAAGCCCCATTGGGTTGAACCTATACCTTCCTTAAAAACCGTATGAACCGGAAGGTTTTAACAAGTCAACCCTTCTAGTGTTTAGCAGATAATTTTCTACCATACAACTTCTTTGAGAACGAGAAGTGAATGGAAGGTTATGCATTATGGAAGTGGGAGTCGACCTTGAACTTTGTGTTCATGCCCATGGACACGATGTAGATCTTATCATTAAAGCTTCTCTTAAATTCATTATTCCCTTGGTATAAGTACATCCTATATCTGGGATCTGGCCTTTTGCAATCGTGGTTCCGACCATGATCTCCTTTAAATACCATTTCTCGTGCAAGTTTAAGCACTGGTCTTCTACAGAGTAATACCCCAGTCCAACCTCTACTTTGATTTGTCGTCGAGTATTACCCCCTTGGTATCTCAAGAATATCATGGGGCTGCATAACTTATTATGGGTTCTTCATCAACTATTATTTCTCACAGATTCCAATTTTCTCGGGTTCTGGGTTGTCGTCAATCGAGAACAACGATTCCACATTTTGGTTCGATAACCCTAAGTAATTTTCGTTGCTTACGATTTTATTAATCCTTTAAGTCTTTCCTAGCCTGATCGGCTAAATTTTAAACCGTGCTACCTGGTCCTCCTTTTCGGAGCACAATTTTCGATGATGAGCTAAACTTACGTCGATCTTCCTCGTCATATCAGTTCGCCTTGAACAACAAGCTTGATTTCAAGTTTGTGTCCTACCCATGGTTCCAATAACCTTCCGCTTCATTATTCCTTTGACTTGATGTCGTCACTGATTGATTACATCTTCATGAAATCTCTCGACAAATGTGTCATGATTATCATCAACCTTATGAGCTCTTCCATGATATCAATTGAGTTCATGATGAGAAATACCATCCTTGCCCCTGATGATTTCTGTTACCTTTGACCACTTATTTGCCTTCCGTTCAACACAAAATTGTTCGTGTTTTGAGTTATACCTTGAGATCCCTACCATCCAACATTTTTTTCCTTACCTTGGAGTATTACCATCTTTTAATATCAAGGATGTGGTGAGGATTGCTCCACCTCTTAAGAAATTCTTGGTATAGTGATACTTCTCACCAGCACCATTCTTTCTTGGTCCTCGGTTGATTCCAACCGGGGTACCAACAAGTGAACTATGCTGTTTGGATTCTGTACTTCTAGCAACCCTATTGCTTTGAAGTTAATGGTCAACCGTTCATTCTTAGACTATTGATTATTGAATCACCATTCTGACATTGGTCGTGCAGCCCAACCCATATTTCGGGCGCACCTTTCAACCAATGTTTAATTGTGTATGTTGTCCTCGAGCATGCTTCATTATATCATTTGATCGGACAAATGCTATCTCCTTATCCACATAATTGAGGAGATGCATCTTTTTGGATACCTCGTTGAATTATCGCTGAGTCCGTCAGCCACTTCCTCATCCTCTCCTTGGTTTAATGATGAACTCTAGTTTTGGAACTTGCTTCCATAGTTCATTTCCTGAGAATCTTGAAATATCTTTTCGTCTATTTGTGTTGCACCTTTTCTTCTCGGACATCCTGAATCTGAGGTATCATGACACCAACCGGATCTGAATCTCGGTCAGATATGATGGTTGGGACAACTTTCCAGGAGTTATGATGTTGGTCCTTTGATGACCCGGTAATATGATGTCATGCCTAGCACCCCCCCGGCTGGAGGACCTATCATTATAATTTCTTTTGCAAGGATAACCATTCTTCCTGGAGGAAACTGTAAAACTTATTTTATAAGTTGCTCCTGATGGATCATTTGTGTATCCAAAGTCAGACCCTTGATTGAAACACCATATCATTGCTACCTCGAAGCATGACTATGATACCCCGCTCATTAACAAGAACATTGGAGGCGCGATGCTAAATGTTTCTTGGTCAGTTATCCAAACACCATTGTATGGGTAACATCTTGATTAATCCTTGCCTCTTTATCTGAATGGTCGGGTACTTGCTCTCCTACCCTGTATGCCATGTTCTGCTTGCCCATGAGAAGGATATACTCCTAATAATTGTGTGTAATCACAATTTTTCTTTTCATTGGTCTGTTTAATCTGATAATCATGTTTTCCTTTCCATTCTTTTGTTTAACCTTTCCTGTAATCTGACTTAACTGAGCAGAAATAATTCCCTGCTTAGGTAAGCACCTTGTGGTACCACTCTGTCTGTAAGACCCTGTTACTATTGTTGATGACATTCCGGTAACCACCTATGGGTGAGAACTTTGCCAATTGGTTCGCCTCATTCAACGAGCAGGAAAATGTTTTCTCTTTGTTCCTCGTCCTTGGTACCGACATTGTTGCCGACATAGCTGAAAAGCTATCCACTGACATGCCTCCCTGTCGCGGCTGTGCAAGATGTCACCACCTTTCCTACTTTCAACCCACATGTTGGGCCCATAACCCACAGATCCACTGGATCGAAACCTGACTCTCCTTTATAATCCGGATTCTAATGTATCCTTTGCACCTGGCTTCGTATGTGATTCATGAGCTGAATGCTATACCATTATTCATCGTGGAATCAAACACCATGTTATTCTCGTTGTTCAAACCCCCAATCCAGCTTCTGTCTAGTCATCGAATGTTTGCCTACCCATTTGAAACTTTGGTACCATCGTATATTGCACTCAACGAATTCATTGAGATACAACTCGTGGGGTACCTTGTGTATTTCCCATTGAGTTCACCGTTAGATGCCCAGCTTTGTGGAGATGCGTTCTTCCAGAGTTTTTCCCCTTGGTCGCGTTCGTAGGACGATGGAGATCCCGAAGAAAGGATGAAGACTTGATCATGGTGACTTGAAGCAGAGAAATGAAGACATCAATGAAAGGGATCAACCTCATCGAAAGGACAGCCAAGAACGAGAAGACTCGTTAGAATTTCGTAATCAAATCTTTCCCCCTTACACTACCACGTAAATCTCGGGACTAGATTTCTTGTAGTGGAGGAGAATTGTGACGCCCGGATAATTAGGCTACAGTAACTCCACGCGAATGATGCCACGTCACCACGATTACTGCTGCTAAGCTATCGTTAGGAGAAAACCGGTCCAAAATTCAAAATTCAAATTAATGATAACAATAAAAGTTTGCAAAAATTAAAACAAAAATGTTTGGATTGTACTAAATATTACAAAGGTAATTATGGTGCAACAAACCCATTTTTATAAAATGCCTAAGTAATTTAAAATGATTTAAAACAGAAGAGTAAAATAAATAAAAGGTATAAATAAAAAAACAAAAGAAAAGAAAAGGGACCCCCCCAATGGGCCAACCGGCCCAGCTGACAGCCAGGCCAGCCCACTGGCCCAGCCGGCCGACCCACCCCACTCCCTTATCCCCTCACACCCGCTAACCCTAACCCCCCGTCGCCCCACTTTCCCCCCTCTCGATCCAATCTGGATCGAGGAGACCCCCACTCCCTCGTCCCTCTCGCCCCCCTCCCGATCTGGATCGGGGCTCACCCCCGACCGCACCTCGCCCCGCCGCCACATGTCGCTCACCGCCGTCCTCCACCTCTTCCCCATTCCTGGACCGGGAAGTGCCGCCGATGCCGGCGCCCGGAGCTCCCCGCCACCGGACTGCTTCGCCCTCCCCCGCCGGACTGCCCCCCTACGCACGTCGTCCCCGTCGTCCCCCCCGAACGTCCCCGAGCCCGCTGCCAGTTTCCCTACCCCCCCGACGTGAGCTCCCTCCTCTCCCCCTTTCCCTCTATCGCCGGCGCTGTCCGCACCCAGCCGCGGCCCCGCACAGCGGTCGCCACGCCCGACGGCGCGCGCCGTGCGCCCCTCGTGCGTTCGGCCACCGCACTCGCCCCGCGCGACACGCTATCGTGCGCGAGCACGCGCCCGCCTCCCCTGCGTCGGCCGAGCTCACCGCGACCCAGGGCCGCCCAGGCCACGTCCACCGCTTGCCCTGGCCGCGTACGCACGCGCCGGCCGCGTCCATGGAGCGCCCCCCCCTCCCCGCGCTCCCTCTCGTCCTCTCCCCGCGCCCGACCACGCCTCCCGTCGCCGTTGGTCACCGCGCCCGGCCCCGTGGCGCCCCTGTTCGCCCCTCTCTGCCCTGCATGTCGTCGCCGGCCCCCTCCACCGTACCCCCCCTCGTCGCCGGCCCGACCTCCTACCACGGCCCCGCCGTGCCGCTGCTCCGGCCACGGTCGCCGTGCGCCCGCGCCGCACCCCTGGGGGCTTCGCCCGCATCCACGCCAAGCCCGAAACCCACAGGGCCCCCCTGTGGGCCAATGACAGTGGGGGCCCACGCCCAGAACGTTAAAAAAAGGAGAATTAAAAATAAAAATAATAAATAAAAATAAAAATGATTTAATAAAATTAATTATTAATTAATTAATTATCTAATGAATTAATTAAGTTAATTAATCCGGTTTAATTAATTTAATTAACTAGTTAGGTTAATTAAATAGTAATTAAATGAACTAATCTTTAGTTAACCTAAACAGTGTATGACAGGTAGGTCCCACTGGACCCACTGGTCAGGTTGACCAAGTCAACTCTGTTGACTGCTGATGTCAGCATGACATCATGCTGATGTCATAATTCCATTTTCGAATTAATTTAAATAATTAATTAAATTCCAGAAATTAATAAAATCTTTAGAAAATCATATCTTTTAATCCGTAACTCGGATTAAAATATTTTCAACAGGAAAGTTGCTCAGAACGACGAGACGAACCCGGATACGCAGCCCGTTCGTCCACCACACACCTCTAACATATCAGACACGCAACTTTCCCCCTCCGGTTCATCTGTCCGAAAACGCGAAACACCGGGAATACTTTCCCGGATGTTTCCCCCCTTCGTCGGTATCACCTACTACCGCGATTGGGCACACCTAGCATCGTTACTTGTCATGTCATGCATCGATATGCATTTGTTTGCATTGTATTCATTGTTTCTTCCCCCTCTTCTCTCCAGTAGACCACGAGACCGACGCTGCTGCTGCCCAGTTCGACTACGGAGTTGACGACCCCTCCTTCTTGCCAGAGCTACCAGGCAAGCCCCCCCTTGATCACCAGATATCGCCTATTCTACTCTATACTGCTTGCATTAGAGTAGTGTAGCATGTTACTGCTTTCCGTTATACCTATCCTGATGCATAGCCTGTCCTTGCTACTACTGTTGTTACCGTTACCTGCAATCCTACATGCTTAGTATAGGATGCTAGTATTTCCATCTGTGGACCTACATTCTTGTCAGTCTGCTGTGCTATACTATCGGGCCGTGATCACTCGGGAGGTGATCACGGGTATATACTATATACGTTATACATGATACATGTGGTGACCAAAGACGGGTCGGCTGGTGGAGCACCCGCGAGTGGATCTTTGTGGCGGAGCGACAGGGCAGGTTGAGACCGCCTAGGAGAGAGGTGGGCCTGGCCTTGTTCGGTGTTCACGGATATTTAAGACGCTTAACGAGATCTTGGTATTTGATCTGAGTTGGCTACGAGCCTATACGCACTAACCATCTACGTGGGAGTAGTTATGGGTATCCCGGCGTCGTGGTATCAGCCGAAGCACTTCAGACATCAGCGACGGAGCGGCGCGCGCCGGATTGGACTGGAACGCCTGCTAGGCTAGGTCTGCTTCCGGCCGCCCTCGCAACGTGCAGGTGTGCTATGGGCGATGGGCCCAGACCCCTGTGCGCTTAGGTTTAGACCGGCGTGCTGGCCTCTCTGTTTTGCCTAGGTGGGGCTGCGACGTGTTGATCTTCCGAGGCCGGGCATGACCCAGGAAAGTGTGTCCGGCCAAATGGGATCAAGCGTGTTGGGTAAGTTGGTGCACCCCTGCAGGGAAGTTAATCTATTCGAATAGCCGTGATCTTCGGTAACAGGACGACTTGGAGTTGTACCTTGACCTTATGACAACTAGAACCGGATACTTAATAAAACACACCCTTCCAAGTTCCACAGACAACCCGGTGATCGCTTTTCCACAGGGCGACGAGGGAAGGATCGCCGGGTAGGATTATGCTATGCGATGCTCTTGGAGATGCTACTTGGAGATGCTACTTGGAGGACTTCAATCTACTCTCTCCTACATGCTGCAGGACGGAGGCTGCCAGAAGCGTAGTCTTCGATAGGATTAGCTATCCCCCTCTTATTCTGGCATTCTGCAGTTCAGTCCACTGATATGGCCTCCTTACACATATACCCATGCATATGTAGTGTAGTTCCTTGCTTGCGAGTACTTTGGATGAGTACTCACGGTTGCTTTCTTCCCCCCTTTCCCCCTTTCCTTTCTTTCTGGTTGTCTCAACCAGATGCTGGAGCCCTGGAGCCAGACGCCACCGCCGACGACGACCCCTACTACACCGAAGGTGCCTACTACTACGTGCAGCCCGCTGACGACGACCAGGAGTAGTTAGGAGGATCCCAGGCAGGAGGCATGCGCCTCTTTCGATCTGTATCCCAGTTTGTGCTAGCCTTCTTAAGGCAAACTTGTTTAACTTATGTCTGTACTCAGATATTGTTGCTTCCGCTGACTCGTCTATGATCGAGCACTTGTAATCGAGCCCTCGAGGCCCCTGGCTTGTATTATGATGCTTGTATGACTTATTTATGTTTTAGAGTTGTGTTGTGATATCTTCCCATGAGTCCCTGATTTTGATCGTACACATTTGCGTGCATGATTAGTGTACGATTGAATCGGGGGCGTCACACTAGTGCTACAATTACTGCCCGTTACTGATTTTTCAGGACGTTCGCCATCGACTCCATGCCTCCTCATTACTGTCAGGCCTTTTGTACTGCACCATCATCCTTCACTCCTCCATGGGAGGAGCCACGAGGGCCTCCTCAATGGGTTGTGGCATGGGCATTAAGGATTATTGACACGGTAGACACATGATTGGAGTGTTAGAAGGAGCTGAAGCAGATGGAGGCTCTCTCACATGAGAGCACGGACATGGCGGACTTACAAGTTCAAAAATTGCATGATTAGTGAATTGAGAAATAGAGCAGACGTTGTCAGATTGGAGGCCAACGATGAAGAGGGTGCACGGATGCCAGTTCAAAGCAGACCAGAGTTGATCCCCGGATGGGCACAAAACAAGATGTAATCTCGGATTCGGGTTCAAAGAACCCGATTGGGAAGAATGTTGGGGCTAATGCCGCCAAGAATGCCCCACCCACCACCATGGAGGATGGATAGAATGCCCCAACTAGCACGGTTGTTCGATGAGTAGGTGTTTTGAGAGTGCATTTTGAGAACATTTTTATTTAGTATGCATATTAGTTAAGTGCGTTGAACTTATCCTAGATAATGTTTCATTATATTTTGCTGGCCTGAAAAGGTGTTGTGGAAGCATAATTAACCATTTGGATCATAAAATCTCCCATGGCACCATGTTGGGATACAAAAGGAGTGCTTTGTTGGCTCATAGAGGATTTCATGGCAAAAAAATCCTCATATGGTATGACTACTATGTGTGGTTGTTAATTAAATCTGTTGTACATTTACACTATGTGGTAGAACTTGAACGAAAGATACTAATTGTGTTCAAAATATGCCCTAGGGGCACTAATATTGTATTATTATATTTTTCATATTCATAGTTAAGAGTTTATATTTCATACTATAACTATTATGATCCTAGAATATGCGGTTCAGTGGAAAAACCATATGCACATGTGGAATGATAAAAGGTAAAAAATAGGTTCTCTGTTTCACCTCTAAGACAGGCTCAAGTGTTGTTGGTGATCATGTTTTCTGGATCTTAGGATATCGTTAAGTGTAACGATAGTCCTAAAACAACATTGAGAGTATGACGTTAGAACAACAATCATATTAAATCGACCCAAACTTGTTTGTTATACTTTGAGATAATATCGTCTGAAATCAATTGTTACAAAACAGAGTGTTAACATGTGTTTTTAGTTCCTCGGACCATGAGAGTATTGTAGTCACTTCCTACCGTATGGTGGACTTTGGGATTGCTCAAACGTCATCTGTAACACAGTGATCATAATGACAACTTACAGGTCCATCAGAAAGTTTGACAACAGACTAGATAGCTCGAGAGTGGGATTTGCTCCTTCGATGATAGAGAGATATTCTTAGGGCTCTCTCTGCATGATGACATCAATCATCGTCCGGCCATACACAGGTGACTACACCACAGGGATGGCGGAACACTTAAATGAGAAAGAAGAACAAAACTGGTAACGAGGATGACGGTATAGTGAGCATGTGCATGACTCACGAGAACAATGGCACACCTTTGGTTTTGTAAAGTATTGCGTAGGAAAAGGAACATCACATGATAACTAAAGGTTCACGCAAATGTCATTCGTGTAATCATAGGATCAATATGGACGTCCACGGTTCTGCTAACGATCATTGAACGAAGGTGTTTCATTCATGCCTATGATTTACCGAACCTACGAGGTTGCAAGCCTAAGGTAATCACGATCTGCTGAGTGTTAGTAGGACAACAGTATTGAAGATTTATTTGTGGAATTGCTTCATTAATATTTGAAAAGTATTGAGAGGAACCAGAAGCATTTCTGGGTCATCGGAAGGGTTTCAAAGTTTATCGGGCAATACCGGGTGAGGGAGTCCTGGATTAAGGGGTATCCGGACAGCCGGACTGTATACATCATCCGGACTATTGAAGCATGGAGATACAAGACTCAAGACTTCGGCCCGTGTTCGGATGGGACTCTCCTTTGCGTGGAAGACAAGCTTGGCGATCCGGATATTGTGTTTCCTTCCTTGTAACCGACTCCATGTAAACCCTAGCCCTCTCCGGTGTCTATATAAACTGGAGAGGTTGGTCCTTAGAAGGCCGATCACAATTACAATCATACCATCATAGGCTAGCTCTTAGGGTTTAGCCTCTATGATCTCGCGGTAGATCTACTCTTGTACTACTCATATCTTCAATATTAATCAAGCAGGAAGTAGGGTTTTACCTCCATCGAGAGGGCCCGAACCTGGGTAAACATTGTGTCCCTTGCTTCCTGTTACCATCGGCCTAGATGCACAGATCAGGACCCCCTACCCAAGATCCGCCGGTTTTGACACCGACATTGGTGCTTTCATTGAGAGTTCATCTGTGTCGTTGCTGGAGGGCTCGATGGCGCCTTAAATTGTCAACAACACGGTCTAGGGGGAGACTTTTCTCCCGAGACAGATCTTCGTGTTCGGCGGCTTCGCACTGCGGGCCAATTTACTTGGCCATCTAGAGCAGATCGATAGCTACGCCCCCTGCCACTAGGTCAGGTTCGGAAGCTTGAACTACACAGCGGATATCCGCGGAGACTTGATCTTCGACGGATTCGGGCCTGCGCCAGGAGCACCGAACAGTGACGATGAGCACGGCTTAGACCTGCTGTCGGACGAAACTCAGGATATCACCCCTGTAGAAGCCTTGGATCTAAATCCGGAGCAGGTTGCGTTGCCTAAGGACGGAGGGGTGGACCCCGCCCCGTAGGCCGCACGCTCATCGGCGGTGGAGCCGAACACATGCCTCACCTTTGCGAAAGCCTGTAACCCCGGGCCCCCAGACTCGTATCCGGTTGTCGGCTCCGGTCCGCGCACCCTCGAGCCGGCCGAGCCAGGCTAGGCTCCGGTAATGGAGTTCACCACCGCGGACATCTTCCAGCACTCGCCCTTTGGCAACATGCTGAACTCACTAAAGTCTCTCTCTTTGTCAGGAGGATCTGGGCCGAACTATGTTCGGCTTGAGTGGGAAGCAGGCGACGAAGGAATTCGCTGCCCACCCACCACCCACTTCATTGCCACGGTCATGATTTAACCGACGTGCTTGACTTTGACTCCGAAGACATCAACAGTATGGACGACAATGTAGGAGAATCATAGGACCCACCTCTCACAGGGCGGTGGACGGCCACCTCCTCATACGATATATACATGGTGGACACTTCGAAGGAAACCAATGGTGACGAGGCAACGGAGGATAACCTCTCAGGGAGAAAAGCAAAGCATGGGCATCGTCGGCGCCGCTCCAAGCCCCGCCACAGCAATACCGGCCCCGGAGATGAAAGCAATCCGGATGGCGCCAAAGAGGAATACAACCCTGACCAGCCCGCCTTCGAGCAGGCCGAACTGGAAGATGAGCAGGTCAGCCTAGACGAACAGGCGACCGGCGGATATCCGGAGGAGGACAACTATATGCCCCTCTGCGAAGACAAGATTAGCCTCGGCGACGACGAGTTCGGCGTGCCTGAGGATCCCGTGGAGCAGGAGCGCTTCAAGCGCCGGCTAATTGCCACTGCGAGGAGCCTGAAGAAGAAGCAGCAACAACTCTAGGCTGATCAAGACCTGCTCACAGATAGATGGACGGAAGTCCTGGCAGCCGAGGAATACGGACTCGAGCGCCAAACGGCTGACCGGCCACCCCGTGGCCGGGATAAAATGGGATATCAGCCCGAATACCAGCCCGCACCCCCACGCCAATACACTAGGCCCGGGGCAACGGACAAGACCTGCAAGATATTCTGGAAAATAAAGCAGGACAGCCAAGATTGATCTACGGATCGCGGGGGCGCGCCCCAGCGCGCGACGATGACCATCACGCCGTATACATCATCAACATGTCCGATCGGGCCGAACACAGCAACCCAGACCAATTCGAACTACGTAGCCACATAGCCCGGCACAGAGGCGCCACACACCCCCTCTGCTTCACTGACGAAGTGATGGCTCATGAATTCCCAGAAGGGTTCAAACCCGTAAACATCGAATCATACGATGGCACAACAGACCCCGCAGTATGGATCGAAGATTTCCGTATCCACATTCACATGGCCCGCGGAGACGATCTACATGCCATCAAGTACCTTCCCCTTAAGCTCAAAGGACCAGCCCGACACTAGCTAAACAGCCTGCCAGCAAATTCCATTGGCAGTTGGGAAAACCTGGAAGACGCATTCCTCGACAACTTCCAGGGCACATATGTGCGACCATCGGAAGCTGATGACCTGAGCCACATTACTCAACAGCCCGGAGAGTCAGCCAGTAAATTCTGGACTCGATTCCTAACTAAAAAGAACCAAATAGTCGACTATCTGGACGCCGAAGCCCTAGCGTCTTTTAAGCATAATATCCGTGACGAGTGGCTCGCTCGACACCTCGGCCAGGAAAAACCCAAGTCCATGGCAGCTCTCACAACACTAATGACCCGCTTTTGCGTGGGCGAGGACAGCTGGTTGGCTCGCAGCGGTACCACGCCACATTCCGGCACCTCGGACGGCCGCGATACTAACGGCAAGCCACGGCGTAACAAACATAAGCGACGAAACAACGGCGACAGCACTGAAGACATGACAGTCAACGCCGGATTCAGCGGATCCAAGTCCGGTCAGCGGAAGAAGCCGTTCAAAAGAAATAATCAGGGACCGTCCAGTCTGGACCGCATACTGGGGCGCTTGTGCCAAATTCATGGCACCCCGGACAAGCCAGCCAACCACACCAATAGAGACTAATGGGTGTTCAAACAGGCCGGCAAAATAAATGCCGAAAACAAGGACAAGGGGCTTCACAGCGACGATGACGAAGAGCCCCGGCGTCCGAACATGGGGGGACAAAAGAAATCCCCCCCAAGGTGAAAACGGTCAACATGATCTATGCCACTCACATCCCCAAGCGGGAACGGAAGCGGACACTACGGGACGTCTACGCGATGGAGCCAGCCGCCCCCAAGTTCAACCCATGGTCAGCTTGTCCGATCACCTTTGATCGTAGGGATCATCCTACTAGCATCCATCACGGCGGCTCGGCCACATTGGTCTTAGACCCAATCATCGACGGATTTCACCTCACGCAAGTCCTTATGGACGGTGGCAGCAGCTTGAACCTGCTTTATCAGGACACAGTGCGCAAAATGGACGTTGACCCTTCAAGGATCAAGCCCACCAAAACCACCTTTAAAGGCGTGATTCCTGGAGTGGAGGCCCGTTGTATGGGCTCTATAACATTGGAAGTGGTCTTCGGATCCCCGGATAACTTCTAAAGCGAAGAGTTAATCTTCGATATCGTCCCTTTCCGCAGTGGTTACCACGCACTGCTCGGACGAACCGCATTTGCTAGATTCAATGCGGTACCACACTATGCATACCTCAAGCTCAAGATGCCAGGACCACACGGGGTCATAACAGTCAACAAAAACATGGACCGCTCTCTCCAAACAGAGGAGATACTGCAGCCCTCACGGCGGAAGTACAATGCGACCTACTCCGACAAACCAATCCGGCAACAACAACTTCGAGCACCATCAAGAGAGTCCGGAGCACCCCACAACAGGATCATCAAGCACGCCAAGAGCGCGACTAGCAGTCCGGCCTCCGCTTAAGCCCCATCAAAGCAGCATTCATGCCACGCGTACACAATTACGCACTCAAGATACCATGGGCGCAGACGGAGGTGCAACAACGACTCAGTCAATAGTGCGGGTAACCGCTACATACCTTCATAATCTTTCCCTTTTACCTTTCAGGACATTGCTTTAGTGCAGCCTTTCAGAAGAGCCAGATTGACGGACTCACATAGGAGAGAAAACCAAGGAGGCAACAGGTGTTGCGCACAGAAGGAAATACCTAGGTGGAATCTATTTACGATCGTTATACCTGTTTTATCTATCTGTACGTGGCCTACCCCTGGATAGGACATGTCAAATAGTCCTATTTTTCTCCGCTTAATGCATCCATTGTACACGTACGCTTAAACGTATTATTCATCAATGGGAGATCATATATAGCGTCAGCTTATTATTCTTATTTGAGCATTTTTTTCTTATAAATGTTTATTTGATATTGCATCCGTACACCTTGGTACGGTCAGTTTACCAGGGGCTTCTCATGGCGCCCCGTAATACGGCAAGTAAAGTCCGAACACTTTCAACAGTGCGGCACCCCGAACTTATAGCACTATATGCATCAGCTCCGAATCATGTCTTCGGTCTACAGTTGGGTTAGCCCGGCTCCCTTGTTTTGGTAACTTACGTTCCGTTATATCGGCTAAGGTAGCGCACGGGAGAACTACTATGATTGTGTCCTGGTTCTTTCGGACGAGCACCTCAGTAGAGAAAGCCGAAAACTGACCGGCATGATATGGCGAGAGCTGGTCGCTGTTCGAGAGGTCTTAAAATCCTTAAAGATTTTTTTTCTTTAGGCGATAAATCAGCTTCGTCCGATCTAGGCGTATATAGCGCCCCAATTCGGCCTTCTGGATTCTAGGGGCTTCGCCGAAATTTAAAATTGTAGACTTCTATGGCTAAGTGAAAGTTATAAAGCCGCATAGTCCGATTGCCTTGTTCGCTGCGCCGGACACCTCCTTAAGGGACCAAACATTTGGATAAAGAGTGTCCGGGTTTTCCACGAACACCCCAGTACTAGTTACGTGGGGGCGGAAGCCGACGACTGGCCTACTTTCAGAATTTTATAAACAGCCGCACAGAAGGTAATATTTTAAATCAAACAGTGCTACATAGCACAAGTAACTTCGTTTTAAATTACAAACATGACAGAAGTGAATTCATTCTAAAATGGTGTCCTTGGTACATTCATCGGCCACGAGAGGAGTGCGCTTCATCACGCCATCATAGTACATCTCGGGATGGCGATGCGCCTTGCCCTCCGGCGGCCCGTCCTTCACCAGCTTCTCCGCGTCCAGCTTGCCCCAATGCACCTTTGCGCGGGCAAAGGCCCGGCGGGCACCCTCAATCCAAACGGATCGCTTGATCACTTCAAGCTGCGGACAGGCATCCACCATCCGCTTGATCAGGCCGAAGTAGCTAGTGGGCAGGAGCTCACCAGGCCACATCCAGACTATGAAATCTTTCATAGCCACTTCGGCCGCCCTGTGGAGTTCGACCAACTGCTTTAGTTGGTCACTCAGAGGCATTGGCTGTTCGGCCCCAGCATACTGGGACCAGAACAGCTTCTCCATTGAGCTCCCCTCTTGGGCACGGTAGAACTCCGCGGCATCTAAAACGCTGCGTGGCAGATCTGCGAATGCCCCTAGAGAGCTCCGAATTCGAGTAAGTAAAAGAAACGCCTCCTCCACATGTTTGCTTTGCATAAATAATTTCTTACCCGCCGCTATCTTTTTGGCCTCCTGGACCTCCTGCTTTGCCTTCTCGGCTTCGGCCTTGGCGTCCTTCAAACTCACAAGGGCCTTCGCAAGCTCAGCCTCTTTCATCTTTAGATCATGCTCCACGGACTCGAACTTCTTACCGAGGTCCCGAAGCTCTAGCTGTACCTCGCCCACTCTAGCACTTTGCTTTTCGCGCTCCTTGCATTCCAAGGCTGCCTTGTCTTTGGCCTCGGACAACACTTTCTTCAGCAACGCCACTTCGGCGGTGGTCCCTGTTACACAGTCACGACGCTTTGGCATTAGACTAACAAATGTTGTCTATCCTTAACCACATAAGAGCGGGGAATCACTTACCCTTGTTCTCTTCGAGCTGCCTCTTCGTGAGGTTGAGTTCTCCCTGCGCCTGCTCCAGGTCCCGCTTCAGTTTGGCAACCTCGGCTGTGCGGGCGGCAGCGTCAAGCAGCACAACCTGCTTATTCACATGAATATTTATTATTAGACTCCTGCAGATTATAATTGACCCTCCGTTTGGTTTTTCTTTTCGAACATCAAACAGAGTATCAGGGGCTACTACCTATCGGGTGGTAATTTTACACATATTTATTACTTACCTCAAAGCCTGTCAGGAGGCTGGTGCAAGCTTTAGTTAGTCCGCTCTTGGCGGACGAAACCTTCCGAATCACCGCACTCATAAGAGTACGGTGCTCTTCATCCATGGAAGCACCGCGAAGCGCTTCCAGCAGACAATCCGGTGCCTCGGGCGCAATGGAAGTCCTCGATGCAGACGGCTCGCCCTCCCTAACGAGGGGCTGCCCGCCTGAGTCCGGAACCAGTGAAGGTTCCGGAACAGTGTTCGGTTGAGAGCCCGGCCTGCTGTGGCTCTCATCGACACGATCCGCGGGGATCTTGAACCCCACGTGTCCGACATCTGGAATCCCGCCTTGGGGCGTCTCCAGAGTCACCTCCCCCCGCTCTGGCAGCCTTCGGGACAACACCTCCGTGTCATCCGCGGGCTGAGGAGTAGTGGCCGTCAGAAGCGAATTCATCTCCGAATCCCTCAGGGACCCGGAAGAAGATACCTCGGAGTGAGCCCTGGCCGGACTGCACATATGTTCGGCGTTATAAAAAAGCTATGGAGTGAAGACATGATAGAGTGCGGACACTTACAATCACACTGTGGGCTTCCCCCGGGGCAGCCACCCCTCCTCGCTGAGAGCGGCCGTGGCAGAATAGTCCAGAAGGGACACCTTTACCTTCTTGGACGCCCCGGCCTCCCCCTCCGAGGCGGTTTTCCTCTTTTTCTCCTCCCCAGTGCGGGGAGGTAGAATTTCTTCTTGCTTCCTCCCGCCTCCGCGGGAGGAATCTGTCTCGTCGTCATCGGACGATGTGGGTATGACGGCCTTGCGCCGGGGGCCCTTTCCGGCCCCCTGGTCCGCCTCCCCAGGCCCCTCATCCTTTCCGGATGGGGCGTCTTCTTCTTCTTCTTCCTCCCCTTCATGGGAGGAGTGCGCCTCGTTGTCTTCGGATGAGGCTCCGACACAACCTTACGCCGGAGACCCTTTCGGATCCCTGGGGCCTTCTTTTCGGCCTTCTTCTCCGGCACCTTGTAGGGTGCCGGGACTAGGATCTCCGTCAGGAGAGCATCAGCGAGGCCTTCTGGCAGCGGAGCCGGGTAGTTAATCTCCTCCGCTGTCTCCACATAATCCTGAGCAAATATGCGCAGTTACTTAAGCCTCCCCCATGAATATATTGGGAAGAACTGAATCCGGTGGTAGCCTGAAAACTCACCTTACTGGGAGGCCGCGCGGCGTGGAGCCCACGGTCCTCGGATGTGGGAGGAGGTACTTCGGAGGCCTTGAACAACACCTTCCACGCGCCTTTATGCATCATGTCGTAGAGCCTCTGAAGCGTCTGGTGTTCGGCCGGGACGAACTCCCACAGATTGAATGCCCGCCTTTGACACAGCAGAATCCGGTGAACGAGCATGACCTAGATTATGTTGACAAGCTTGATGTTCTTGTCCTTCATGCTCCTGATGCAGGTTTGGAGTCCGGTCAGCTCTATAGATTTGCCCCAGGACAAGCCCTTCCTTTCCCAGGAGGTGAGCCGCATGGGGGTGCCGGGTCGGAACTCGGGGGCCGCCGCCTAGTTGGCGCCGCGTGGCTTGGTGATGTAGAACCACCCTGACTGCCACCCCTTCATGGTTTCCGCAAAGGAGCCGTCTAGCCAGGTGACGTTAGGCATCTTGCCCACCATGGCTCCTCCGCACTCCGCTTGCTGGCCTCTCACAATCTTCGGCTTCATGTAGAAGGTTTGCAGCCACAAGATGAAATGAGGCTTGATGCGGAGGAAGGCCTCGCATACGATGATGAACGCCAAGATGTTGAGGACGAAATTTGGGGCTAGATCATGGAAATCTAGCCCGTAGTAGAACATGAGCCCGCAGACGAAGGGATGAAGTGGAAATCCTAGTCCACGGACGAAGTGGGCGACGAAAACGACCCTCTTGTGGGGTCCTAGGGTCAGAATGACCTGCCCGACGTCCGGTAGTCGGTGCGCTATGTCTGCGGCCAAGTATCCGGCCGCCCAAAGATTTGTGATATGCTTCTCCTTGACGGTGGAGGCCACCCACTTGCCTCCTGCTCCGGACATGTTTAGCTATGCGGAGAAGACTTGGGCTTGGGCGCTGGAGCTCGAGGGGGCAAGGGTGGGCAAAGGAGGAAGAAGGCATGGGTAAAAATGAGGAAATCTTATCCCTTTATAGAGGCGACGAAAGTGGTGAGCCTCCCCACTTGCCCGTTGGGAATCGCTTGCTTCTCAAGCGCCACGATTGATGGCGTGGTGGGATTACCCATACCCGTATTGATGAGAATCCCATGATAAGGGGACACGATCGCTGCTTTGACAAGATGTGTCAAGGAAACCGCCTCGCAATATGCACTGTGGCTGGTTGTAGGGAAACGGTTGGAATAATGACCCGACCGTAATGACACATCGCATTGTCTAAAAAGTTGTCAGTAGATTGCATTTGTGAAATATCATTCTCTCTACAGCAGTATGTGAAGATCATTTTGCAGATCCGGACACGGTCTATGTGTTCGATAATTACTTTGGAGTATTCAGAGAAGGAACCCGCCTTGCAATGTCGAAGACAATACTGCGCGCCGGACTCATCATCATTGAAGCCTGGTTCAGGGGCTACTGAGGGAGTCCTGGATTAGGGGGTATCCGGACAGCCGGACTGTATACATCATCCGGACTATTGAAGCGTGGAGATACAAGACTCAAGACTTCGGCCCGTGTCCGGATGGGACTCTCCTTTGCGTGGAAGACAAGCTTGGCGATCCGGATATTGTGTTTCCTTCCTTGTAACCGACTCCATGTAAACCCTATCCCTCTCCGGTGTCTATATAAACTGGAGAGGTTGGTCCTTAGAAGGCCGATCACAATTACAATCATACCATCATAGGCTAGCTCTTAGGGTTTAGCCTCTACGATCTCGTGGTAGATCTACTCTTGTACTACTCATATCTTCAATATTAATCAAGCAGGAAGTAGGGTTTTACCTCCATCGAGAGGGCCCGAACCTGGGTAAACATTGTGTCCCTTGCTTCCTGTTACCATCGGCCTAGACACACAGATCGGGACCCCCTACCCGAGATCCACCGGTTTTGACACCGACACCGGGTATTTCTGATAAATAATATATAGGTGGAAAATGTTTTCGGTGATGGTAAATTATGTATAAATAAAAGGCTCTAGTAATTATTAGAGGATTTTATATTTAATTTAATTTAATATCAATAGGGCTTAAAAGGCCTAATGGTGGAAGGCAACTTGGGCCACAAAACCCAAGTGGAGGTGGCGCCCCCCTTTCCTAGGAGGGAAGGCCGAATTGGACTAGGCGGAGGAGGCCCCTCTTAGCCGGCGCCCCAAGGAGGTCTTGGGTAACATTGCATGGAAAGCAAAAAAAATCCACGCACACACAAGATCTATCCATGGAGATGCATAGCTACAAGAGGGGAGAGCATCTACACACCCATGTAGATCGCTAAACAGAAGCGTTTATCAACGCGGTTGATGTAGTCATACACTTTCACAACCCGCCTCGATCAAGTATCGAATGCACGTCACCTCCGTGTTTAGCACACGTTTAGCTCGATGAAGTCCTCGCCTTCTCGACCCAGCAAGACAGGCGAAGTAGTAGATGAGTTCTGGTAGCACGACGGTGTGGTTATGGTGGTGATGAAACTATCCTTAGGGCTTCGCCAAGCACAACAGACATGGACGGAGGAGGAACTAGAACTAGAGGGAGAGGGGGCACCGCACACGGCTTGGGGATCATGGTGTGTGTTCCCCCTCTCCCTCCTCACATATATATAGGTGGGGGAGGGGAGGGAGCCCCAGGGGCGCCCCCAAGGGGGCCGGCGGCCGCCCTAGGCTCCTACCCTGGGTGCGCCCCCTTTCTTTCCTATGGCGCAGGGGAGAAGGTAGGAGGAGAGTCACCCCTTTTCCTTTTTCTCACGTGGTAGAGAAGGTAGAGGGGGCTAGCCCTCTTCCCTTCCTTCCCTAGGGCCGAGGCCATGAGGTGGGGCGCGCCAGCCCCTTGTGGGCTGGTGTTCTCCCTCCCGTTGGCCCGTTTAGGCCCAATAACTCCCGTGGCCTTCCTGGAACCCCTTCCGGTGATTCAATAAATACCCGGTGCATTACGAAACCTTTCCAGAGACCATATACTATCTTCCTATATATCAATCTTTACCTACGGACCATTCTGGAGCTCCTCGTCATGTCTGTGATCTCATCCCGGATTCTGAACAACATTCGGTCACCAATTCGCATTACTCATATAATACTATATAGTCAATGAACATGACCGAGACGCTTCTCCAGTCAATAACCAATAGCGGGACCTGGATGCCCATATTGGTACCTACATATTCTATGAAGATCTTTATCGGTCAAATCTTTATGACAACATACATAATTTCCTTTGTCTGGCGGTATGTTACTTGCCCGAGATTCGATCGTCGGTATCTCCATACCTAGTTCAATCTCGTCACCGGCAAGTCTCTTTACTCGTACCGTAATACATCATCTTGCAAGTAACTCCTTAGTCACTTTGCTTGCAATCTTCTTGTGATGTGTATTACCGAGATGGCCTAGAGATACCTCTCTGTCATACGGAGTGACAAATCCCAATCTCGATTCATGCCAACTCAACAAAAACCTTAGGACATACCTGTAGAGCATCTTTATGATCGCCCAATGACGTTGTGATGTTTGATAGCACACAAGGTATTCCTTCGGTATCCGGGAGATGCATGATCTCATGGTCGAAGGAATATGTATTTGACATTAAGAAAGCAGTAGCAATAAACTGAATGATCATATGCTATGATAATGGATGGGTCTTGCCCATCACATCATTCTCCTAATGATGTGATCTCGTTATCAAGTGACAACGCATGTCTATGGTTAGGAAACCTTAACCATCTTTTGATCAACGAGATAGTCTAGTAGAGGCCCGGTAGGGACATGGTATTTGTTTATGTATCCACACATGTATTTAAGTTTCCGGTCAATACAATTCTAGCATGAACAATAAACCTTTATCATGATTAAGGAAATATAATAATAACCACTTTATTATTTCCTCTAGGGCATATTTCCAATAGTCTCCCACTTGCACTAGAGTCAATAATCTAGATTACATAGTAATGAATCTAACACCCATGGAGTTTTGGTTCTGATCATGTTTTGCCCACGGATGTTTAGTCAATGGGTCTGGCACATTTAGATCCGTATGTACTCTGCAAATTTCTATGTCTCCATCCTTGACTATTTCACGAATGGAGTTGAAGCATCTCTTGATGTGTTTGGTTCTCTTGTGAAACCTAGATTCCTTCGCTAAGGCAATTGCTCTAGTATTGTCACAAAAGATTGTCATTTGACCCGATGCACTGGGTATTACACCCAAATCAGATATGAACTCCTTCATGTGCTGCTTCCGAAGCAGCTATGTACTCTACTTCACATGTAGATCCTGCCACGACGCTCTGCTTGGAACTATGCCAACTTACAGCTCCACCATTCAATATAAGTACGTATCTGGTTTGTGACTTAGAGTCATCCGGATCTGTGTCAAAGCTAGCATCGACATAACCCTTTACGACGAGCTCTTCATCACCTCCAGAAATGAGAAACATATCCTTGGTCCTTTTCAGGTACTTCAGGATATTTTTGACTGCTGTCCAGTGATCCACTCCTGGATTACTTTGGTACCTTCCTACCAAACTTATGGCAAGGCACACATCAGGTCTGGTACATAGCATGGCATACATAATAGAACCTATGGCTGAGGCATAGGGAATGACTTTCATTTTCTCTCTATCTTCTGTCGTGGTCGGACTTTGAGTCTGACTCAATTTCACACCTTGCAACACAGGCAAGAACCCTTTGTTTGATTGGTCCATTTTGAACTTCTTCAAAACTTTGTCAAGGTATGTGCTTTGTGAAAGTCCTATTAAGTGTCTTGATATATCCCTATAGATCTTGATGCCCAATATATAAGCAGCTTCACCGAGGTCTTTCGTTGAAAAATTCTTATTCAAGTATCCTTTTATGCTATAAAGAAATTCTATAGCATTTCCATCAATAATATGCCATCCATATATAACACTAGAAATGCTACAGAGCTCCCACTCACTTTCTTGTAAATATAGGCTTCTTTGTAAGTCTGTATAAAAGCATATGCTTTGATCACATCATCAAAGTGCATATTCCAACTCCGGGATGCTTGCACCAGTCCATAGATGGATCGCTGAAGCTTGCACACTTTGTTAGCACCTTTAGGATCGCAAAACCTTCTGGTTGCATCATATACAACTCTTCTTTAAGAAACCGGTTAAGGAATGCAGTTTTGATGTCCATTTGCCAGATTTCATAATCATAAAATGCGGCAATTTCTAACATGATTCAGACAGACTTAAGCATCTCTATGGGTGAGAAGGTCTCATCGTATTCAACCCCTGAACTTGTCGAAAACCTTTTGCGACAACTCGAGCTTTGTAGACAGTGATATTACCATCAGCGTCCGTCTTCTTCTTGAAAAGCCATTCATTCTTAATGGCTTGCTGCTACTTCTTATGCTTGCACTGATTTTTCCCTTGAAGAAGAAAGGGTGATGCAAAAAAGTAGAGATAAGTATTTCCCTCAGTTAAGAACTAAGGTATCAATCCAGTAGGACGCAAAAACAAGTCTCCAATCTATGCACCTGCACAAACTAACAAACACTTGCACACAACGCAAAAAAGGGGTGATTATCCCTTCATAGTCATGAACAAGAGTGAGATCTAATAGAGATAGGTATAAGAGATAAATAAAAGAGCAAACTAAAGTAAATCTAAATAAATTGCAGCAAGATGTTTTTGGGTTTTTTGGTTTATAGATATGAAAATATATGATGGAAAATAGACCCGTGGGCCATAGGTTTCACTAGTGGCTTCTCTCTTGAAAGAAAACATACGGTGGGTAAAACAATTACTGTCGAGCAATTGATAGAAAAGCCAAAGTTATGACAATATCCAAGACAATGATCATGAATATAGGCATTACGTCCGTGTCAAGTAGACTGACTTCTACCTGCATCTACTACTATTACTCCACACATCGACCGCTATCCAGCATGCATCTAGAGTATTAAGTTCATAAGAACGGAGTAACGCCTTAAGTAAGTTGACATGATGTAGAGGGATAAACATAAGAAATATGATGAAAACCCCATCTTTTTACCCTTGATGGCAACAATACAATATGTGCCTCGCTACCCCTTTTTGTCACTGGGTGAGGACACCGCAAGATTGAACCCAAAATTAAGCACCTCTCGCATTGCAAGAAAAACCAATCTAGTTGGCCAAACCAAACGGATAATTCAAAGAGAAATACAAAGATATTTGATCATGCATAAAAGAGTTCAAAAAATACTCAAATAATATTCATAGATAATCTGATCATAAATCCACAATTCATCAGATCTTGACAAATGCACCGCAAAAGAATATTATATCGGGTAGAAGTCCAAGAATGTCGAGGAGAACATGGTATTGAAGATCATAGAGAGAGAAGACATCTAGCTACTAGCTATGGACCCTTAGGTCTGTGGTAAACTACTCATGCTTTATCGGAAGGGCAACAAGGTTGATGTAGATGGTCTCCGTGATCAAATCCCCCTCCGGCAGGGTGCCGGAAAAGGCCCCAAGATGGGATCTCATAGGAACAGAGGCTTGTGATAGCAGAAAGTATTTTGGTGGATGCCTTTAATGGTTTGGGAATATTTGGGAATATATAGTGCAAGAATTTGGGTTAGGGGACCTTTGAGGGGCCCACAAGCCCTCAGGGCGCCCCCGTAGGGCATGCCTAGCAGGCTTGTGGCCTCCTCGGGACTCCTCTGGCCCCCTCTCCAAGTCCTCTGGTCCAAGAAAAATCATCACGAAAGTTTTATTCCGATTGGACTCTGTTTGATGTTACTTTTCTATAAAACTCAAAACAAGGAAAAAACAGAAAGTGGCACTGGGCTCTAGCTTAATAGGTTAGTCCCAAAAATAATATAAAATAGCATATTAATGCATATCAAACATCCAAAACAGATAATATAATAGCATGGAATAATCAAAAATTATAGATACATTGGAGAAATATCTCTTGCCGATCATCGGGCAAGTCCACCAAAGTCCACACTTTGTTCTCATACACGGATCCTATCTCAGATTTCATGGCTTTAAGCCGTTTGTCGGAATCTTGGCTCATCATAGCTTCTTCATAGTTCAAAGGTTCGCCTTGTCTAACAACATGACTCCAAGGACAGGATTACCATAGCACTCTGGTGCGGTACATGTTCTGGTCGACCTACGAGGTTCAGTAGTAACTTGATCCAAAGTTTTATGATCATTATCTTTAGCTTCTTCTCTAGTTGGTGTAGGCATCACGGGAAGGATTTTCTCTGGTATGCTACTTTCCGATTCGAGAGAAGGTACAACTACCTCATCAAGTTCTACTTTCCTCCCAATCACTTCTTTCAAGAGAAACTCCTTCTCTATAAATGACCCATTCTTAGCAACAAAGATCTTGCCTTCAGATCTGTGGTAGAAGGTATACCTAATAGTTTATTTAGGGTATCCTATGAAGATGCACTTCTTCGATTTGGGTTCGAGCTTATCAGTCTGAAGCCTTTTGACATAAGTGTCGCATCCCCAAACTTTAAGAAACGACAGCTTAGGTTTCTTGCCAAACCATAGTTCATACGGTGTCATCTCAATGAATTTAGATGGTGCCATATTTAACGTGAATGCGGCTATCTCTAATGCATAACCCCAAAACAATAAAGGCAAATCGATAAGAGACGTCATAGAATGCACCATATCTAATAAAGTACAGTTACGACGTTCGGACACACCTTTACGCTGTGGTGTTCCAGGTGGCATGAGTTGTGAAACAATTCCACATTGTATTAAATGAAGGCCAAACTCGTAACTCAAATATTCGCCTCCATGATCAGATTGTAGAAACTTTATTTTCTTGTTACGATGATTCTCAACTTCACTCTGAAATTTTCTGAACTTTTCAAATGTTTCAAACTTGTGTTTCATTAAGTAGATATACCCATACCTACTTAAATCATTTGTGAAGGTTAGAAAATAACGATACCTACCACATGCTTCAACACTCATCGGACCGCATACATCGGTATGTATTATTTCCAATAAGTCATTAGCTCACTCCATTGTTCCGCAGAACGGAGTTTTAGTCATCTTACCCATGAGGCATGGTTTGCAAGTGTCAAATGATCCATAATCAAGTGATTCCAAAAGTCCATCCGCATGGAGTTTCTGCATGCGCTTTACACCAATATGACCTAAACGACAGCGCCACAAGTATGTTCCACTATCATTATCAACTTTGCATCTTTTGGCATAAATATTCTGACGATCGAGATTCAAAAAAATTAGGCCATTCATCAAAGGTGCATGACCATAAAAGATACTAGTCATATAAATAGAACAACCATTATTTTCTGACTTAAATCAATAACCGTCTCGCAATAAACAAGATTCAGATATAATGTTCATGGTCAACGCTGGCACCAAAGAACAATTATTGAGGTCTAAAACTAACCCTGAAGGTAGATGTAGAGGTAGCAAGCTGGCGGCGATCACATCAACCTTGGAACCATTCCCGACGCGCATCATCACCTCGTCCATAGCCATTCCGTAGCTCCTGTTTCGAGTTAAAATATGAGCAACCGGACCAGTATCAAATACCCAGGTGCTACTACGAGGATTAGTAAGGTGCACATCAATAACATGTATATCAAATATAGCTTTGTTCATTTTGCCATCCTTCTTATCTGCCAAGTATTTTGGGGCAGTTCCGCTTCCAGTGACCATTTCCTTTGCAGTAGAAGCGCTCAGTTTCAGGCTTGGGTCCAGCTTTGGGCTTCTTCATGGGAGCGGCAACTTGCTTGCCATTCTTCTTGAAGTTCACTTTCTTTCCCATGCCCATTTTCTTGAAACTAGTGGTCTTGTTAACCATCAACACTTGATGCTCCTTCATGATTTCTACCGCCGCTAATTTCAGCATCGCTGTCGGATTTCGGGCTCCGCAGACCCAAGAAAGGTATGAACTCAGGGGCGTGTGTGAGGAACTCAACCTCTCAAGCCTCTCGATCTGCTGCTCTCATGACATAGCTCAATGAACACGACAGAGAAAGACACATCAGTTTACCCAGGTTCGGGCCACCTTGCGGTGTAATACCCTACTCCTGCTTTGTGATGGATTAGCTTCACGAGGGGCTGATGATGAACTAGTACAAGTGGAAGAATAGCCTCAGGAGGCGTGTTCTTGTGATGAGCTCTTGGTGGTTCAAAGAGCTAATCGCCTGGTGAGTCGATCCCTCCCTACGGTGGTGGCTAGGCTCTATTTGTAGTGGCCTTGGTCCTCTTCCTCCAAAACTTAGGCGGGAAGGGATCCCACAACGACCAATTTGAAGGGGAACAACAAGTACATATAATCGTGACGAAAGGAGGTCTTCATTTGCAAAGCCTCTAAGCGTGACGTCGTGGTGGGCTCGGCGATGACATCCATCCTGCCGTTCTGGCGGTCTTGGTCTCGTTGCACGCAAATGGCAACCTTTGGCTGATTCCTTGGGACTCCACACCTGCGCTTGTCTCCTTTGCACCAAAGAGGAAACCTGTTGCTCTGCGCCCGTTGGCACATGCCTGGCCTTGGTCGTCATGGCTGATGTCATTCCAGCCTCTTGAGGCTGGGTCTTGCATAGAAATATGCGCTCCGCTCGGTAGGCCGCCGAAGCGAGAAGCCTTGATGTCACCTGCCTCGCGAGGCTTGGCCCCTCACGAGGGTCTTGTCTTGCCCTAGTCGAAGTTGGGCCGTACCAGGCCGTCGATGAAGCCACGTCGTGGGCCGCAGGTAGGCAGGTTTGGGCACTCTGGTTCCTAGAACACCGACAATTGCAAAAGAGCTCAGGAATAGTTTTTGTCATCCCTTGCATATTATAGTTCATCATGAAGCCTTTGTAGCTTGTGGAAGTGACTGAAGAACTCTGTCAATAACACTCTCAACTGAAAGATCAATTCCCATCTGAGTCAAGTGGTTATGATACCCGTACATTTTGAGTATGTGTTCACTGACAGAACCGTTCTCCTCCATCTTACAGATAAAGAACTTGTTGGAGACATCATATCTCTCAACCCGGGAATTTGCTTGAAATATTAACTTTAGCTCTTGGAACATGTCATATTCTCCATGGCATTCAAAACGCTTTTGAAGTCCCGGTTCTAAGCCGTAAAGCATGGCACACTAAGCTATCGAGTAGTCATCAGATCAAGCTTGCCAGACTTTCATAACATCTGCTTCAGCTCCTGCAGCAGGTCTGTCACCTAGCGGTGCATCAAGGATATAATTCTTCTGTGCAACAATGAGGATAATCCTCAAGTTACGGACCCAGTCCATGTAGTTGCTACCATCATCTTTCAACTTAAATTTCTCTAGGAACGCATTAAAATTCAAGGGAACGATAGCACGGGCCATTGATGTACAACATTGATATGCAAAAATTACTAAGACTAAGTTCATGATAAATTTTAGTTCAAATAATCAAATTACTAATGAACTCCCACTTAAAGCAACATCCTTCAAGTTGTCTAAGTGATAGATGATCCAAATCAGCTAACCCATGTCCGATCATCATGTGAGTTGGGGTAGTCTTCAGTGGTGAACATCTCTATGTTGATCATATCTACTATATGACTCACGTTCGACCTTTCGGTCTCCAGTGTTCCGATACCATGTCTGTACATGCTAGGGTCATCAAGTTTAACCCAACTATTCTGCATGTGCAAAACTGGCTTACACCCATTGTATGTGAACATAGAATCTATCACACCCGATCATCACAAGGTGCTTTGAAACGACGAACTTTGGCAATGGTGCATACTCAGGGAGAACACTTTTATCTTGAAATTAAGTGAAGGGATCATCTTATAATGCTACCGTCGTTCTAAGCAAAATAAGATGCATAAAGGATAAACATCACATGCAATCAAAATATATGACATGATATGGCCATTGATAACCCACAAGTATAGGGAATCAGTTGTAGCCTCTTTCGATAAGTAAGAGTGTCGAACCCAACGAGGAGCTGAAGGTAGAACAAATATTTCCTCAAGTTCTATCGACCACCGATACAACTCTAGGCACGCTTAACGTTCGCTTTACCTAGAACAAGTATGAAACTAGAACTACTTTGTAGGTGTGAGATGACATGATTGCAACATAATAAAGAACATGTAAATAAAAGCTAGGGCCCGTTTAGATAAAGAAACAACTAAGTTAGTTTTAGTAGAGAGCTTTTTGTCACAAGAAAGTTATTTGTCCCTAGGCAATCGATAACTAGACCAGTAATCATTATTGCAATTTTATATGAGGGATAGACATAAGCTAACATACTTTCTCTTCTTGGATGATATGCACTTATGATTGGAACTCTAGCAAGCATCCGCAACTAGTAAATATCATTAAGGTAAAACCCAACTATAACATCATAAGGTATCAAGTCCTCTTTATTCCCATACTCCATAACCCACTTATCCGCGTTTGTGTTTCCATCACTCACGCAACACAGACAATAAGCAAACCATGAACATATCGCAAACCCTACAATGGGGATCCCTCATGCTTGCACAACACAGTGAGCACCATAGGACAACACCAATAATAAAACATGCAACTCAAACCAATCATGATCATTAGTCAACCCATAGGACAAAACGAACATACTCAAACATCATAGGATAGCCATACATCATTGGGAAATAATATATAACATTGAGCATCATGTTTAAGTAGAGATTACAGTGGGTAGAAGAGAGGTTACACCACTACATAGAGGGGGAGAGAGTTGGTGATGACGGCGGCAAAGTTGTTGGTGTAGATCGCCGTCACGATTATGGCCCCAGCGGCGTTCCGGCGCCACCAGGAGAGAGGGGGAGAGAGCCCCCTCCTTATTCTTCTTCCTTGACCTTCCCCCTAGATGGGAGAATGGTCTCCCCTATGGTCCATGGCCTCCATGGTAGCGGAGGGGCGAGAGCCCCTCCGAGATTGCATCTCTCTCTGTTTCCTTCTGTTTCTGCACTCCCATATTTTTGCCTTTCACGGTTTCTTAAATTCCCAGAGATCCATAACTCTGATTGGGCTGAAATTTTAACATGATTTTTATCCGAATATTAGCTTTCTTGCAGCCGAAGAAGGGCACCAACTGCCTTACGGGGTGACCACAAGGGCCCAGGGCGCGACCTACCCCCTGGGACATGCCCCCTGCCTTGTCGCTGCCTCGGGCATCGTCTCGCATTGATTCTTTTTCCCCAAAGTCACATATATTCCAAAAAATCTCCATAAGTTTTTATCGCATTTGGACTCCGTTTGATATGGATTTTCTGCGAAACAAAAAACATGCGATAAACAAGAACTGGCACTGGGCACTGGATCAATATGTTAGTCCAAGAAAATAGTATAAAAAGTTGCCAAAAGTATGTAAAAGTTATAGAATATTGGCATGGAACAAAAAAAATTATAGATACGACAGAGACGTATCAACATTCCCAAGCTTAATTCGTGGTCATCCTCGTGTAGGTAAATGATAAAAAAGATAATTTTTTATATGGAATGCTACCTAGCATAATCTTGATCACATAATCTAATCATGTGATGAATATTAAGACACGAGTGATTCAAAGCAATAGTCTATCATTTGACATAAAAACAATAATACTTCAAGCATACTAATAAAGTAACCATTTTTCTCAAAATAACATGGCCAAAGAAAGTTATCCCTACAAAATCATATAGTCTGGCTATGCTCCATCTTCATCACACAAAGTATTTCATAATGCACAACCCCGATGAGAAGCCAAGCAATTGTTTCATACTTTTAATGTTCTCAAGCCTTTTCAACTTTCACGCAATACATGAGTGTGAGACATGGATATATCACTATAGGTGGAATAGAATGTGGTGGTAGGGATAAATAGAAGAAGGAAGAAGGTCTCGCACCAACTAGGCGGATCAACGAGCTTTGGAGATGCCCATCAATCGATATCAATGCAAGGAGTAGGGATTGCCATGCAATGGATGCACTAGAGCTATAAGTGTATGAAAGCTCATGATGACCCACAAGTGTAGGGGATCTATCGTAGTCCTTTCGATAAGTAAGAGTGTCGGACCCAACAAGGAGCAGAAGGAAATGATAAGCAGTTTTCAGTAAGGTTTTCTCTGCAAGCACTAAAATTGTAGGTAACAAATAGTTTTGTGATAAGATAAATTGTAGCGAGTAACAAGTAAATAAAGTAAATAAAGTAAATAAAGTGCAGCAAGGTGGCCCAATCATTTTTGTAGAAAAGGATAAGCCTGGACAATTTCTTATAATGAGAAAAGAGCTCCCGAGGACACATGGGAATTATCGTCAAGCTAGTTTTCATCACACTCATAGGATTCGCGTTTGGTACTTTGATAATTTGATATGTGGGTGGACCGGTGCTTGGGTACTGCCCTTACTTGGACAAGCATCCCACTTATGATTAACCCCTATTGCAAGCATCCGCAACTACAAAAGAAGTATTAAGGTAAACCTAACCACACCATTAGACATATGGATCCAAATCAGCCCCTTATGAAGCAACACATAAACTAGGGTTTAAGCTTCTGTCACTCTAGCAACCCATCATCAACTTACTACTTCCCAATGCCTTCCTCTAGGCCCAAATAATGGTGAAGTGTCATGTAGTCGGTGTTCACATAACACCACTAGAGGAAAGACAACATGCATCTCTTCAAAATATCAAACGAATAGCAAATTCACATGACTACTAATAGCAAAACTTCACCCATGTCCTCAGGAACAAACGTAACTACTCACAAAGCATATTCATGTTCAAAATGAGAGGAGTAATAATATGCATTAAGGATATAAACATATGATCTTCCACTAAGTAAACCAATTAGCATCAACTACAAGGAGTAATCAACACTACTAGCAACCCACAGGTACCGATTTGTGGTTTTGATACAAGATTGGACACAAGAGATGAACTAGGGTTTTGAGAGGAGATGTTGCTGGTGAAGATGTTTATGGAGATTGACCCCCTCCCGATGAGAGGATCGTTGGTGATGAGGATGGTGATGATTTCCCCCTCACGGAGGGAAGTTTCCCCGGCAGAACAGCTCTGCCGGAGCTCTAGATTGGTTCCGCCAAGGTTCCGCCTCGTGGCGGCGGAGTTTCATCCCGTAAGCTTGCCCACGATTTTTCCCAGGGTAAAAGCCTTCATATAGCAGAAGATGGACACCGGAGGGCCACCAGGGGGCCTAGGAGACAGGGGGCGTGCCCAGTAGTGGTGGGCGCGCCCCCGCCCTCCTGGCCAGGGTGTGGGCCCCCTCAGGTGTTTCTCTCGCTCAATAATTCCTATAAATTCCAAAAATAAGTTCCGTGGAGTTTCAGGATTTTTGGAGCTGTGCAGAATAGGTTTCCAATATTTTCTCCTTTTCCAGCTAGAATTCCAACTGCCGGCATTCCCCCTCTTCATGGTAAACCTTATAAAATAAGAGAGAATAGCCATAAGTATTGAGATATAGTTTGTAATAACAGCCCATAATGCAATAAATATTGATATAAAAGCATGATGCAAAATGGACGTATCAACTCCCCCAAGCTTAGACCTCGCTTGTCCTCAAGCGGAAGCCGAAATCGAAAAATATGTCCACATGTTTAGAGATAGAGGTGTCGATAAAAATAAAATACAAACATGAGGGCATCATGATCATTCTTATAACAGCAACATAAATAGATTTTGTCATATGATTTCTTATGATCAAGTAACAATCAATTCACAATGTCAAGTATGGTTCAGAAACTTCATTGGAAGCTAACAAACTATAATCTCGGTCATTGAAGCAATTGCAATTTATCATAACGTCAGAAAGAGACAAGAATAGAGCTTTTCAGCAAGTCCACACACTCAACTATCATGTAGTCTTCTACAATTGCTAACACTCGCGCGGTACTTGTGGTTATGGAGTTTCAACCGGACACTGAGAAAGATAGGGGCTTATTGTGTTGCCTCCCACCTTTAGGTGATGTCAACAATAACAGTTCATGCTAACTTACATCCAATTGGATATATATATATATATATATATATATATATCATGATCTTTCAAACACGAGGAGCTTGCCAAAGGATAAAATGAAAAAGGGAAAGGTGAGGATCACCTTGACTCAAGCATAAAGTAAAAACATAAAGTAAAAGATAGGCCCTTCGTAGAGGGAAGCAGATGTTGTCATGTGCGTTTAGGGTTGGATGCATGAAATCTTAATGCACAAGAACGTCACTTTATATTGCCACTTGTATGTGGACCTTTATTATGCAGTTCGTCGCTTTTATTGATTCCACAATGAGATCGTATAAAGCTTATTTTCTCTGCACTAATAAGTCATACATATTTAGAGAGCAATTTTTATTGCCTGCAACGTGACAACTTACTTGAAGGATCTTACTCAATCCATAGGTAGGTATGGTGGACTCTCATGGCAAAACTGAGTTTAAGGATATTTGGAGGCACCAGTAGTATCTCTACTTAGTGCGAGGAATTTGGCTAGCATGAGGGGGAAAGGCAAGCTCAACATGTTTGGAAGGTCAATGACAATATACTTTAACTGAGATGTGAGAAAACATAAACCATTACGTTGTCTTCCTTGTCCAACATCAACTCTTTTAGCATGTCATACTTAATGAGTGCTTCACAATCATAAAAGATGTCCAAGATAATATATTTGTATGTGAAACTTCTCTTTCCTTATTACTTCCTATTAATTGCAATGATGACCAAAACTACGTTTATCAACTCTCAACAACTTTTATGCCTCATACTTTCTATGTGTGAAGTTATTACTAGCCATAAGATCAATATGAACTCTTTTATTCTTTTTATTCTTTCTACTTTCTCGAGATCATAGCAAGATAACAAAGCCCTTGACTCAACACTAATCTTTATTATAGATAGCTCACGGACTCGATTACATAAAGAGATCACAAAGCAAAACTCAAAACTACTTGATACTAAAACTTCAATCTACTAGATCAAGATACTACTAAAAGGATCGAACTAAATAAAACGGTAAAGATAGGAGTGTGATGGTGATACGATACCGGGGCACCTCCCCCAAGCTTGGCAGTTGCCAAGGGGAGTGCCCATACCCATGTAATTATGTCCTCTGAGGTGAAGGAGGTGGTGATGATGATGGTGGATAATCGCACATTGAGCGCAAAAGCTCCTCCAACTTGCGGATAATGCCCTTGAGTCCGACGATATGCTCCTTCAACAAAATATTCTCCTGTGTGAGATACTTATTCTGTATGCGAGCTAACTCAATCATCTTGAAAGCTTCAATCTCTGTTGGAGTAAAGAGGTTAGGTAAAGGTTGAGGGATGTCTTCTTCTTGCACCGCCGGAGCTTGAACCTCCATAGCTTTCTTGATCCCTTCATCCTTGTTGATCTCTTCCGGTTCTTCTCTTTTCAGCTCTATCTTCAATAGCCAAGCATCCTTGTCTTCATTGTTGAAGGAGGGCGACATCATGGTGCTCTAGATCTGTAACAGAAACAGCTCAAAATGAAAACAAAGGATATTTGCGTGATACGGTGGTCAAAGCCTTCGAGAGATTATATAATGATTTTTTTACCGACCAAAATACGTAACGTGCAAGAAAATGGAGTCCGGGAGGCACACTAGGTGGCCACGAGACAGGGGGCCGCGCCCAGGAAGAGTGGGCGCGCCCTCCACCCTCGTGGAGGCCTCGTGCCCTTCCCGGACTACTTCTTTCTTTCTAAAATTCTTAAATATTCCAAAACTGATAAAAATTGCCATTAGAATTGTTTTGGAGTCGGTTTACTTACCGTACCACATACCTATTACTTTTCGGAGTCTGGAACATTCTAGAAAGTGTCCCTTATGTATTCCTTCGGGGTCATGGTTTCAATAATATTAGTTTCAACATTGATAGGATTACCTGAGATATAATGTTTAATTCTTTGACTGTTCACCACCCTCGGACTTATGCCTTCGAAGTTGTTGATTTTTATGACACCGGAACGATAGACCTCCTCGATAACGTAAGGACCTTCCCATTTAGAGAGAAGTTTTCCTGCAAAAAATCTTAAATGAGAGTTGAATAATAACACATAATCACCTACGTTAAACTCACGCTTTTGTATCCTTTTGTCGTGCCAGCGTTTGACTTTTTCTTTGAATAGCTTGGCATTCTCATAGGCTTGGGTTCTCCATTCATTGAGTGAGCTAATATCAAACAACCTCTTCTCACCGTCAAGTTTGAAGTCATACTTGAGCTCTTTAATAGCCCAATATGCTTTATGTTGAAGTTCTAGAGGTAAATGACATGCTTTTCCATAAACCATCTTATACGGAGACATACCCATAGGATTTTTGTATGCAGTTCTATAGGCTCATAATGCATCATCAAGTTTTTTGGACCAATTCTTTCTAGATCTATTGAAAGTCTTTTGCAAAATTAATTTGAGCTCTCTATTACTCAACTCTACTTGACCACTAGACTGCGGATGATAAGGAGATGCGATTCTATGATTAACATCATACTTAGCAAGCATCTTACGGAAAGCACCATGAATAACATGTGAACCACCATCAGTCATAAGATATCTAGGGACTCCAAACCTCAGAAAAATTAACTTCTTTAAGCATTTTCATAGAAGTGTTATGATCAGCACTACTAGTTGGAATAGCTTCTACCCACTTAGTAACGTAATCAACAACAACTAAAATATGTGTATAACCATTAGAGGCAGGAAAAGGTCCCATATAGTCAAAGCCCCAAACATCAAATGGTTCAATAACAAGAGAATAATTCATAGGCATTTCTTGATGCCTACTAATATTACAAATTCTTTGACATTCATCACAAGATAAGACAAACTTACGAGCATCTTTGAAGAGAGTAGGCCAATAAAAACCAGATTGCACTACCTTATGTGCAGTTCTATCTCCAGCGTGGTGTCCTCCATAGGATTCGGAGTGACACTTGCGTAGGATCTGTTCCTATTCATGCTCAGGTACACAACGTCTAATAACACCATCTATTCCTTCTTTATAGAGGTGTGGGTCATCCCAGAAGTAATGTCTTAAATCATAAAAGAACTTTTTCTTTTGCTGGTATGTGAAACTAGGTGGTATAAATTTAGCAACAATGTAATTACCATAATCAGCATACCAAGGAGCAGTACGAGAAGCATTAACGACCGCTAATTGTTCATCAGGAAAGCTATCATTAATAGGCAGTGGGTCATCAAGAAAATTCTCTAGCCTAGACAAGTTGTCTGCAACGGGGTTCTTAGCTCCCTTTCTATCAATAATATGCAAATCAAATTCTTGGAGCAAGAGAACCCATCTAATGAGTCTAGGCTTAGCATCTTTCTTTTCCATAAGATATTTAATAGCAGCATGATCGGTGTGAATAGTAACTTTGGAATCAACTATATAAGGTCTAAACTTATCACATGCAAACACAACTGCTAAGAACTCTTTTTCAGTAGTAGCATAATTTCTCTGGGTAGTATCAAGAGTCTTACTAGCATACTGGATAACATTCAATTTATTATCAACTCTTTGCCCTAGAACAGCACCTACAACATAATCACTAGCATCACACATAATATCAAAGGGTAAATTCCAATCAGGTGGCTGAACAATAGGTGCGGTGATCAAAGCTTTCTTAAGTATTTCAAATGCTTCTACACAATCATCATCAAAGACAAAAGGAATATCTTTTGCAATAAATTAGTCAGAGGCCTAGAGATTTTAGAAAAGTCCTTAATGAACCTCCTATAAAAACCGACATGACCAAGGAAACTTCTTATACCTTTTATGTCCTTGGGACATGGCATCTTTTCAATAGCATCAACTTTAGCTTTATCAACTTCAATACCTCTCTCAGAAATCTTATGCCCCAAGACAATGCCTTCATTAACCATAAAGTGGCACCTTTCCCAATTCAAGACGAGACTAGTGTCTTCGCATCTCTGCAAAACTCGATCAAGGTTGCCCAAGCAATCATCAAAAGAAGATCCATAGACGGAGAAATCATCCATAAATACCTCACAAATCTTTTCACAAAAGTCAGAGAATATAGCCATCATACATCTTTGAAAGGTAGCAGGTGCATTACATAAACCAAAAGGCATACGTTTATAAGCAAAAGTACCGAAAGGACAAGTAAAAGTAGTTTTTGATTGATCCTTCGCTGATACAGATATTTGAGAGAAACCATAATAACCATCTAGAAAGCAGAAATGTGTGCGTTTGGATAGTATTTCTAGCATTTGTTCAATAAAAGGTAAAGGATAATGATCTTTCTTAGTAGCTTTATTTAATTTACGGAAATAAATTACCATCCTATAACCTATAATAATTCTTTGCGGGATCAATTCATCTTTATCATTAGGAACGACAGCAATACCTCCCTTTTTAGGAACACAATGGACAGGGCTTACCCAATCACTATTAGCAACGGGATAAATTATACCTGCCACAAGGAGCTTTAGTATCTCCTTTATTACCACTTCTTTCATCTTAGGATTCAATCGTCGTTGAGGATCTCTAACTGGTTTGGCATTGTCCTCCAAATTAATTTTGTGTTGGCATAACGTGGGACTAATGCCCTTGAGATCATCCAGATTATATCCAATAGCAGCACGGTGCTTCTTCAGAGTTTTCAATAATCTTTCTTCTTCTTGCTCTAAAAGGTCAGCACTAATAATAACAGGATATATTTTCTTTTCATCAAGATAAGCATACTTAAGATTATCAGGTAATGGTTTGAGTTCAAACACGGGATCACCCTTGGGTGGAGGGGGATCCCAAGAATTTCAATGGGAAGGTTGTGTTTCAGAACAGGTTCCTGTTGAAGGAACGCTTCATCTATTTCCCTTCTTTCCTTCACAAACATATCATTTTCATGGTCTAGCAAATATTGTTCTAATGGATCAGTAGGAGGCACGACAATAGAAGCAAGACCAATAATCTCATCCTTACTAGGTGATTCCCTATCACGAGGTTGTCTATGAAACTTAGCAAAATTAAACTCATGAGACATACCCTCTAAGCCAATTGTAACAATATCCATTTCACAATCAATCCTAGCATTAACTGTATTCAAGAAGGGTCTACCAAAAATAATGGGACAAAAATCATCTTGTGGGAAACTAAGAACAAGAAAATCAGCAGGATATTTAACCTTCCCACACAAGACTTCAACATCTCTAACAATCCAATTGGTGAAATAATATCTCTATTGGCAAGTTTGATAGTAACATCAATACCTCCCAATTCAACGGGTGCAATATCATGCATAATTTCTTTATATAAGTCATAGAGTATTGCACTAGCACTAGCACCCATATCACATAAACTATGATAACAATGATCTCCTATTTTGACAGAAATAACAGGCATGCCTACCACAGGTCTATGTATCTTAGCATCTGGTTTAACAATATTGGCAGTCTCACCACAGAAATAAATAACATTCCCATCTAAATCATCATCCAAGAGATCTTTAATCATAGCAATACTAGGTTCAACTTGATTTTCTCAGGAGGTGTATAAGTCCTAGTATTACTCTTACGAACAACAGTCAAAGTTTTAGCATGATCCTTTATCCTAACAAGAAAAGGAGGTTTCTCAACATAAGTAGTAGGAACAATAGGATCACTATAAGTGACAGTCTTTTCTTCAACTGTAATAGGTGTAACTACTTTTACTTCAACGGAGGATTATATTTAAACCACTTCTCCTTCGGGAGATCAACGTGAGTAGCGAAAGATTCACAAAAATAAGCGCTAAATCCACGAAAAGCATCGGTATCCATAAAAGATTTAACACAATCAAACTTAGGTGTCATACCTGACTCCTTACCATCATTAGAACCCCAATCTTCATAGTTGCATTTAGTTCTTTCCAATAAGTCCCATTTGAATTCAATAGTCTTCAACATATAAGAACCAACACAGGAAGTATCGAGCATGTTGTGATCATTGGGAGAAAGACGAGCATAAAATTTTTGAATAATCATTTATCTGGAGAGCTCATGATTGGGGCATGAATATAACATTGACTTAAGCATCTCCCAAGCTTGAGCGATGCTTTCTCCTTCGCGAGGCCAAAAATTATATATGTAATTACGATCATGATGAACAAGATGCATATGATAGAACTTCTGGTGAAATTCCAACTTCAAACGTTTATAATTCCAAGATCCGGTATCATCACATAGCCTATACCGTGTCAATGCATCTCCCTTCAAAGATAAAGGGAAGACCTTCCTTTTGATAACATCATTGGGAATACCTGCAAGCTTAAATAATCCACAAACTTCATCCACAAAGATAAGGTGTAAATCGGGATGCAATGTTCCATCTCCTGCAAAAGGATTAGCTAGCAGTTTCTCTATCATACCCGAAGGAATCTGAAAGTAAATATTTTCAGTAGGTTCCGTAGGTTGAGGAGAAACTCTTTGCTCTTCTGGTCGGGATGAAGATACCCCGAACAAGCCCCTCAAAGGATTAGTTTCCATAGTAACAAGTGACAGAAAATTTCAGCACACTATATAAATGTTTCCTTACCAAGTTCCACTCACCAAAAGCGCTATGCTCCCCGGCAACGGCGCCTGAAAAGAGTCTTGATGACCCACAAGTGTAGGGGATCTATCATAGTCCTTTCGATAAGTAAGAGTGTCGGACCCAACGAGGAGCAGAAGGAAATGATAAGCAGTTTTCAGTAAGGTTTTCTCTACAAGCACTGTAATTGTAGGTAACAGATAGTTTTGTGATAAGATAAATTGTAGCGAGTAACAAGTAAATAAAGTGCAGCAAGGTGGCCCAATCGTTTTTGTAGCAAAGGATAATCCTGGACAATTTCTTATAATGAGAAAAGAGCTCTCGAGGACACATGGGAATTATCGTCAAGCTAGTTTTCATCATGCTCATATGATTCGCGTTCGGTACTTTGATAATTTGATATGTGGGTGGACCGGTGGTTGGGTACTGCCCTTACTTGGACAAGAATCCTACTTTTGATTAACCCCTATTGCAAGCATCCGCAACTACAAAAGAAGTATTAAGGTAAACCTAACCACAACATTAGACATATGGATCCAAATCAGCCCCTTACGAAGCAACGCATAAACTAGGGTTTAAGCTTCTGTCACTCTAGCAACCCATCATCTACTTATTACTTCCCAATGCCTTCCTCTAGGCCCAAATAATGGTGAAGTGTCATGTAGTCGATGTTCACATAACACTACTAGAGGAAAGACAACATGCATCTCATCAAAATATCGAACGAATACCAAATTCACATGACTACTAATAGCAAGACTTCACCCATGTCCTCTGGAACAAATGTAACTACTCACAAAGCATATTCATGTTCATAATCAGAGGAGTAATAATATGCATTAAGGATCTAAACATATGATCTTCCACCAAGTAAACCAATTAGCATCAACTACAAGGAGTAATCAACACTACTAGCAGCCCACATGTACCAATTTGTGGTTTTGATACAAGATTGGATACAAGAGATGAACTAGGGTTTTGAGAGGAGATGGTGCTGGTGAAGATGTTGATGGAGATTGACCCCCTCCCAATGATAGGATGATTGGTGATGAGGATGGTGATGATTCCCCCCTCCTAGAGGGAAGTTTACCCGGCAGAACAGCTCTGCCGGAGCTCTAGATTGGTTCCGCCTCGTGGCGGCGGAGTTTCTCCCGTAAGCTTGCCCATGATTTTCCCCAGGGTAAAAGCCTTCATATAGCAGAAGATGGACACCGGAGGGCCACCAGGGGGCCCAGGAGACAGGGGCGCGCCCAGTAGGGGTGGGCGCGCCCCCCACCCTCCTGGACAAGGTGTGGGCCCCCTCAGGTGTTTCTTTCGCTCAATAATTCCTATAAATTCCAAAAATAAGTTCCGTGGAGTATCAGGATTTTTGGAGCTGTGCAGAATAGGTTCCCAATATTTGCTCCTTTTCCAGCTAGAATTCCAGCTACCGGTGTTCCCCCCCTTCATGGTAAACCTTCTAAAATAAGAGAGAATAGCAATAAGTATTGAGATATAATGTGTAATAACAACCCATAATGCAATAAATATTGATATAAAAGCATGATGCAAAATGGATGTATCAGCTCACAAATGAAACTAAGTAGGTGTGCATACAACTTGCTTGCTCATGAAGACTTCGGGCATTTGAGGAAGCCCACCATCGGAATATACAAGCCAAGTTCTATAATGAAAATTCCCACTAGTATGTGAAAGTGATAGCTCAAGAGACTCTCTATATGAAGAACATGGATGGTGCTACTTTGAAGCACAAGTGTGGAAAAAGGATAATGACATTGCCCCTTCTCTCATTTTTTTCTTATTTTTTGTTTTTTGGCTCTCTCTTTTTTTTGGGCTTTTTTTTTCGTCTAGAGTCTCATCCCGACTTGTGGGGGAATCATAGTCTCCATCATCCTTTCCTCAGTGGGGCAATGCTCTAATAATGATGATCATCACACTTTTATTTACTTACAACTCGATACTAGAACAAAATATGAGTCTATATGAATGCATGTGACAGTGTACCAGGATGTGCAATGATCTGGCGTAGCAAAGATATCAAAAAATGGAGAAGCCATGAAAATATCATTCTAGATATCTTACTATCATGCAAAGAATATGACAATGAACGCTCAAGTCATGTAATGATGATGATGGAAGTTGCATGGCAATATATCTCGAAATGGCTATGGAAATGCCATGATAGGTAGGTATGGTGGCTATTTTGAGGAAGATATAAGGAGGCTTATGTGTGATAAAGTGTATCGTATCACGGGGTTTGGATGCACCGGCGAAGTTTTCCCAACTCTCGAGGTGAGAAAGGGAAATGCACGATACCGAAGAGGCTAGCAATGATGGAAGGGTGAGAGTGCATATAGTCCATAGACTCAACATTAGTCATAAAGAACTCACATACTTATTGCAGAAGTCTATTAGCTATCAAAACAAAGTACTACGCACATGCTCCTAGGGGGATAGATTGGTAGGAAAAGACCATCGCTCGTCCCCGGCTGCCACTCATAAGGAAGACAATCAAAAGTAAATCATGCTCCGACTTTGTTACATAACGGTTCACCATACGTACATGCTACGGGAATCACAAACTTTAACACGAGTATTCTTACCAATCCAATATTACTCACTAGCATGATTCTATTATCACCATCTTTATATCGCAAAACTATTGCAAGGAATCAAACATATCATATTTAGTGATCTACAAGTTTTATGTAGGATTTTATGACTAACCATGTGAATGACCATTTTCTCATGACTCTCTAAATAAATATATGTGAAGCAAGAGAGTTAAATTCTTTCTACAAAATATATGCCAACGCTCTAACAATTATAAGTGAAGAAAAAGAGCATTCTACAAATGGCTATTTTCTATGTGCAGGGAAACAGGCGATCCAAACTTCAAATGATATAAGTGAAGCACATGAAGCATTCTATAAAGCCATACTCAAAAGATATAAGTGAAGTGCATAGAGCATTCTATAAATCAACCAATGACTATCTCATACTAACACGGTGCATTTACTAAAAGAAAAATAAAAAGCACACGATGCTCCAAGATTTACGCATATCATGTGACAAATAAAAATATAGCTCCAAGTAAAATTACCGATGATCGTTAGAAGAAAGAGGGGATGCCTTCCGGGGCATCCCCAAGCTTAGTTGCATGGGAGTCCTTGAATATTACCTTGGGGTGCCTCGTGCATCCCCAAGATTAGGCTCTTGCCACTCCTTATTCCTTCATCCATCGTGATCTCCCCCAAAACATGAAAACTTCAATCACACAAAACTTACGAAAAAAAACCTCATGCGATCCGTTAGTATAATAAAACAAATCACCACTTTAGGTACTATTGCAAAACCATTCATATTTTGTTTTTGTATCATAGCTACTATAATATAACTTCTCTATGGCGTATACCATCGATAAAATCGATAGTTTCATCAAAACTAGCAAAACAATGCATCAAAAATAAAATCTGTCTTAAACAGAATAGTCTGTAGTAATCTGAACATCTACCATACCTCTATAACTCCAAAAATTCAGAAAAATTAGGAAAAAATAAAAAATGTATATAAGTACTATGCAAAAAGTTTCAGAAGCGTTTGACTTTCCAGTAAAAAAGGTAAATCACGCACTACACCCAAAGTTTCTGTTTTTGCACCGCACAAACCAAAGCAATCTAATCATCCTAAGGGAAAATCTTGGAACATTATTTTTATAATACAATGGATTTATACAAGGGGATAATTAGTTTTTTTGAAAAGTTTCTGTAATTAAGATTCCCAAAGTTTCCATGGGCATGAACAAAGTTCAAGGCATGCTTCCACTTTAACAATGCTCGTTTCTCTCACTTTCACTTTTCTTTGTGAAAAAGTTTTAGGTTCCCCTCTTTATTATTTTGTTTTTAAACTTTATAAAAGCACTCAACAGAAATAAATGACTCTCTAAAACTTTCGGGTTGTCTCCCTGGCAGCACTTTCTTTAAAGCCATTAAGCTAGGCATATAGTGCTCAAGTAATGGATCCACCCGGATCCCAAGGTATATCAAAGCCAATTTTAATTAACAATGATTTGTAATTTAGTAGTGAGCAAAAAGTAACATATATCATGTAATGATGAAGTCTAACTCTCTTCCTATATATGCATCGGCATGTCATAAAAGAACAATTCATGCACACAAGTAAAGGCCAATGCATAGTATAAACAGTTTCTTGCAATTTTATAGTATTGGAAACATAAAGAGGCAGAGATGTAGTTCCTCTCTCATAATAATTGCAAGTAGGAGCAGCAAGCACATTCATATTATATTTATCAAAATCATCATGTGCAATATTAGAATGCAACCCATCAATATAGTCCTTAATAAGCGCAAACTTCTCCGATATAGTGTAGTTGGGAGAATTCAAAAACATAATAGGACTATCATGCGTGGATGAAATAGAACAATTTCATTCTTAACATAAGGAACTATAGCAAGTTTATCTCCATAAGCATAATTCATATTGGCATCATGGCCACAAGCATAGCAAGCATCAAGTTCATCAAAAGGGGATATTTCAAACGAATCAAAGGGACCATAGAAATTATAATAGCAATCATCCTTCGGTAAGCACAAAGGGAAATTAAACAATGTATGACTTGAAGAGTTACTCTCATTATAAGGTGGGAACGGGTGATCAATCCGCTCTTCCTCCTTTTGTTCTTCGCTCTCCTCATCATCTTTTTCATCTAATGAGCTCATAGTTTCAACAATTTCTTCTTCCATAGATTCCTGCAAAATATTATTCTCTTCTTGGACAGTGAGACTTTCTCAATAAATGCATCAATATCGGCATTGTATTCATAATTCTCATAGCAATATTTAAGTATAGAAAAATTTCCAGGTCTATAAACTTCATCATCAAAAGCTTCACACTTTTCAAATAAAGATTCAATTTCATAAGCACCCTTAAAAGCAACGAATTCTTCTATTCGTTCCACATCATAGTAATCATAAATACCATTAGCATAAGAAGCCAAGGTTTGATCATCATTAAATTTACATGAAAAAGGGAAGGTGTGGAGCCTTCATCCTAGAGCAACAAGTATAATCATATCTCAAGCATAGTTCCCGAGCATACCAATGCAACATATGAATTTGATCCCATAATAGTTTCCCTTTTTGAGTCAAGGGATAATCCCTAAAGTATTCTTGTTGATCCAACGTGTCTCCCATTATATAATTGAATGGGGTTTTCTTAGGATTATTAAAGTAGTGCATAATATCTTTCACATAATGAGCATCGAGGGTTTTTAGGAGGTTCCCCATCTCCACGAGTAGCAAGTACACCTATTTTTTTGGTATTTCGTGTTCCATATCCATAAAAAAGATATAGAACAACTTAGAACAACAAATAAAATCTACTTAGCGATAAATCAAACAAGCACACACGAGCATATTCATCCCACGCTATTGCTCCCCGGCAATGGCACCAGAAAAAGGTCTTGATAACCCACAAGTATAGGGGATCAGTTGTAGCCTCTTTCGATAGGTAAAAGTGTCGAAACCAATGAGGAGCTAAAGGTAGAACAAATATTTCCTCAAGTTCTATCGACCACCAATACAACTCTACGCACGCTTAATGTTCGCTTTACCTAGAACAGGTATGAAACTAGAAGTACTTTGTAGGTGTGATAGGATAGGTTTGCAAGATAATAAAGAACACGCAAATAAAAGCTAGGGGCTGTTTATATAAAGAAACAACTAAGTTATTTTTAGTAGAGAGCTTTTTGTCACAAGAAAGTTATTTGTCCCTAGGCAATCGATAACTAGACCGGTAATCACTATTGCAATTTTATATGAGGGAGAGACATAAGCTAACATACTTTCTCTTATTGGATCATATGCACATATGATTGGAACTCTAGCAAGCATCCGCAACTACTAAAGTTCATTAAGGTAAAACCCAACCATAGCATTATAAGGTATCAAGTCCTCTTTATTCCCATACGCCATAACCCACTTATCCGTGTTTGTGTTTCTATCACTCACGCAACGCAGATAATAAGAAAACCATGAACATATTGCAAACCCCACAACGGGGATCCCTCACACTTGCGTGACACGAAGAGCACCATAGGACAACACCTATAATAAAACATGCAACTCAAACCAATCACGACAATCAATTAACCCATAGGACAAATGGATCTACTCACATCATAGAATAGCCATACATCATTGGGAAATAATATATAGCATTGAGCACAATGTTTAAGTAGAGATTACAATGGGTAGAAGATAGGTTACACCACTGCATAGAGGGGGAGAGAGTTGGTGATGACGGCGGTGAAGTTGTTGGTGTAGATCGCCATCACGATGATGACCCCGGCGGAGTTCCGGCGCCATCAGGAGAGAGGGGGAGAGAGCCCCCCTTCTTCTTCTTCCTTGACCTTCCCCTAGATTGGAGAAGGGTTTCCCCTCTGGTCCATGGCCTCCTTGGTGGCGGAGGGGCGAGAGCCCCTTTGAGATTGGATCTCTCTCTCTGTTTCCTTCTGTTTCTGCGCTCCCAGATTCTGGCCTTTCACTGTTTCTTAAATTCCCGAAGATTCGTAACTCCGATTGGACTGAAATTTTAACATGATTTTTATCCAGATATTAGCTTGCTTGCAGCCGAAGAAGGGCACCAACTACCTTATGGGGTGACCACAAGGGTCCAGGGCGCATCCTACCTCCTGGGGTGCAACCCCTACCTTGTCGCCGCCTCGGGCATCGTCTCATGTTGATTCTTTTCCCCAAAAATCACATATATTCTAAAAAAATCTCCATAAGTTTTTATCGCGTTTGGACTCCGTTTGATATGGATTTTCTATAAAACAAAAAACATGCAACAAACAGGAACTGACACTGAGCACTGGATCAATATGTTAGTCCAAGAAAATTGTATGAAAAGTTGCCAAAAGTATGTAAAAGTTATAGAATATTGGCATGGAACAATCAAAAATTATAGATACGACGGAGATGTATCAGTCATCATCATCTTGTGCTTTTGATCTCCATCTCCAAAGCATCGGCATGATCTTCACCGTCACCGGCACGACACCTTGATCTCCATTGCAGCGTCGGGGTCGTCTTGCCAACTATTGCTTCTACAACTATTGCTAACGCATAGCGATAAAGTAAAGCAATTACATGGCGCTTAAGTGATTGAAACACTGGGCATAAAATAATTAAGGCCAACCCTAAGGCTCCTGCTGGTTGTCGTACTCATCGACATGCATGTCGTGAACTTATTACAAAACATGATTGATACATATCCATCGTATCGACTTTTCCAAACACTTTTGCCCTTGTTTTGGACTCTAACTTGCATGATTTGAATGAAACTAACCTTGACTGACGCTATTTTTAGCAGAATTGCCATGGTGTTATCTTTGTGCAGAAACAAAAGTTCTCAGAATGACCTAAAACTCCTCGGAGATTATTTTTGGAAAATATAAAAAATATTGGCGAAAGAATCAATGCCAGGGGGCCCACACCCTGTCCACGAAGGTGGGGGGCGCGCCCCCTCCCCCTGGGCGTGCCCCTTGCCTCGTGGGCCCCCTGGATGTCCACTGACCTCAACCCCAACTCCATATATTTGCTTTCGCGGAGAAAAAAAAATCAGAGAGAAAGTATCATCATGTTTTACGATACGGAGCCACCGCCAAGCCGTAATCTCTCTCGGGAGGGCTGATCTGGAGTCCGTTCGGGGCACTGGAGAGGGGGATTCGTCGCTGTCATCATCATCAACCATCCTCCATTACCAATTTCATGATGCTCACCACCGTGCGTGAGTAATTCCATCATAGGCTTGCTGGACGGTGATGGGTTGGATGAGATTTACCATGTAATCAAATTAGTTTTGTTAGGGTTTGATCCCTAGTATCCACTATGTTCTGAGATTGATGTTGCTACAACTTTGCCATGCTTAATGCTTGTCACTAGGGCCCGAGTGCCATGACTTCAGATCTAAACCTATTATGTTTTCATGAATATATGTGAGTTCTTGATCCTATCTTGCAAGTCTATAGTCACCTATTATGTGTTATGATCTGACAACCCCGAAGTGACAATAATCGGGATACTTCTCGGTGATGACCGTAGTTTGAGGAGTTCATGTATTCACTATGTGTTAATGCTTTGATCCGGTACTCTATTAAAAGGAGGCCTTAATATCCCTTAGTTTCCAATAGGACCCCGCTGCCATGGGAGGGTAGGACAAAAGATGTCATGCAAGTTCTTTTCCATAAGCACGTATGACTATATTCGGAATACATGCCTACATTACATTGATGAATTGGAGGTAGTTCTGTGTCACCCTATGTTATAAATATTACATGAGGAATCGCATCTGACTTAATTATCCATCACTGATCCAATGCCTATGAGCTTTTCACATATTGTGCTTTGCTTATTTACTTTACCGTTGCTACTGTTATAACTACTACAAAACTACTATCTTTACTTTTGCTTCTGTTACCGTTACTTCCATAGTACTTTGCTACTAAATACTTTACTGCAGATACTAAGTTATCCAGGCGTGGTTGAATTGACAACTCAACTGCTAATACTTGAGAATATTCTTTGGCTCCCCTTGTGTCGAATCAATAAATTTGGGTTGAATACTCTACCCTCGAAAACTGTTGCGATCCCCTATACTTGTGGGTTATCAAGACTATTTTCTGGCGCCATTGCCGGGGAGCATAGCTCTATTCTTTGAGTCACCTGGGATTTATATCTGTCGATCATTATGAGGAACGTGAAAGAGAAAAGAACTAAGATTTTTCCCTCAACTACGAGGGGAGGTAAGGAACTGCCATCTAGCTCTGCACTAGATTCTCCTTCTGTTTTGAGTAAGCTTGCGACACCTAAACCTGCTACTACAATGCATTCTGATATGTCACATGTTATTGATGATGCCACTTCTGCTATGCATGATACTTATGATGAAACTACTTCTATGCTTGATACTACTGTGCCATTAGGTGATTTTCTTGATGACCAACTTGCTAGGGTTAGAGAGAATGAAATTATTGAAGATGAAATTATTGAAGATAGTGATGATGAAGGTTCTCCCCCTAAGTATGAATTACCTGTTGTTCCTGAGGGTTATGTTATGGATGAAGAAACTACTAGAGCTATTCTTGCTTGCAATGATAGATCTGATCTTAAGAAGTTATTAGCTAAATGGAAACAAAAATCTCTAAATGCTAGAATGAAATATGGCCCTGCTTTTGCTACTTCACCTATCTTTGTTACTGATAAGGACTATGAATTCTCTCTCGACCCTGAGATAATTACTTTGTTTGAATCTGATCCTTTTCATGGCTATGAATCAAAAATTATTGTGGCACATCTTACTAAGTTAAATGATATAGCCACCCTGTTCACTAATGATGAGAAGTCTCGCTATTATTATATCCTTAAGATATTTCCATTCTCATTAAAGGGTGATGCGAAAACTTGGTTTAATTCTCTTGATCCTGGTTGTGTGCGTAGTCCCCAGGATATGATTTATTACTTCTCTACTAAATATTTCCCTGCTCATAAGAAACAAGCTGCCTTGAGGGAAATATATAATTTTGTGCAAATTGAAGAAGAGAGTCTCCCACAAGCTTGGGGGAGGCTTCTCCGATTACTTAATGCTTTGCCTGATCATCCTCTTAAGAAAAATGAAATACTTGATATCTTTTATAATGGACTAACTGATGCTTCCAAGGACCACTTGGATAGTTGTGCTGGTTGTGTTTTGAGGGAAAGAACAGTCGATCAAGCTGAATTGCTATTGAATTATATGTTGACTAATGAAAATAATTGGACTCTTTCTGAGCCAATTCCTGAGCCTACTCCTAAACCAACTCCGAAGAAGAGGGGTGTTCTATTTCTCAGTCCTGAAGATATGCAAGAGGCAAAGAAATCTATGAAAGAAAAAGGTATTAAAGCTGAAGATGTTAAGAATTTACCTCCTGTTGAAGAAATACATGGTCTTAATCTACCACCTATTCAAGAAACACATGGTCTTGATAACCCGTCACAGGTAGTAAAGGTAAATTTTCTCTATAGATATGATAAAGTTGAAATCCCGTCTACTAATTTTCCTAGCCAATGTTTGGATGAATTTGATGACTTTATGGCTAGACAAGAAAATTGCAATGCTTATGTTGGTAGATAATTAAAGAGTAATGCTTACATGATTGGAAGCTTGAGTGATTATATGGCTAGAGTTAAAGGTGAACTTAAACTCATTAGTAAATATGCTTCTATGGTTACCACTCAAGCAGAACAAGTACTTAAAGCTCAAAGTGATTTGCTCGATGAACTAAATAATAAACATGATTTTGATGTTAGAGTGGCTACTAGAACTGGTAAAATGACTCAGGAACCTTTGTTCCCTGAAGGCTACCCTAAGAGAATTGAGCAAGATTCTTAGAGAAATAATTTAGATGCACCTAGTCCTTCTAAAAATAAGAAAAAGAAGAATGATAGGACTTTGCATGCTTCTAGTGAACCTGTTGTAGACACACCTAAGAATCCCAATGATATTTCTATTTCTGATGATGAAACACAATCTAGTGATGATCATGAACCTAGTGATAATATTAATTATAATGTTCATGTTGATGCTCAGCCTAGCAATAATAATGTAGAGATTGAACCTGCTGTTGATATTGATAACCCACAATCAAAGAATCAAAGTTATGATAAAATAGACTTTGTTGCTAGGAAGCACGGTAAAGAAAGAGAACCATGGGTTCAGAAACCCATGCCTTTTCCTCCTAATCCATCCAAGAAAAAAGATGATGAGGATTTTGAGAGCTTTGCTGAAATGATTAGACCTATCTTTTTACGTAATCGCTTAATTGATATGCTTAAAGTAAATCCTTATGCTAAATACATGAAGGATATCACTACAAATAAAACAAAGATACCGGAAGCTGAAATTTCCACCATGCTTGCTAATTATACTTTTAAGGGTGGAATACCTAAGAAACTTGGAGATCCAGGAGTACCAACTATACCATGCTCCATTAAAAGAAACTATGTTAAAACTGCTTTATGTGATTTTGGAGCTGGTGTTAGTGTTATGCCTCTCTCTTTATATCGTAGACTTGAATTGAATAAGTTGACACCTACTGAAATATCTTTGCAAATGGCTGACAAATCAACTGCTATACCTGTCGGTATTTGTGAGGATGTGCCCGTTGTAGTTGCAAATGTCACTATCTTAACGGACTTTGTTATTCTTGATATTCCCGAGGACGATAGTATGTCGATTATCCTTGGTAGACCTTTTTTGAATACTGCAGGGGCTGTTATTGATTCTAACAAAGGCAATGTCACTTTCACATTAATGGTAATGAGCATACGGTACACTTTCCGAGGAAACAACCTCAAGTTCATAGCATCAACTCTATTGGAAAAAGTCCAACTATTATTATTGGAGGTTTTGAATTTCCTCTTCCTACTGTCAAGAAGAAATATGATATTCTTATTATTGGGATGTTCATATCCCCGTTGAGGTAACCTATCCCTGTTGAGGTAACCTAGTGTTATTCGAAATTTCTCCGGTTCCATGTTATTGGGAATGAGTTTGTTAACAAGACTTGGTCAACCTTGTTAGTGGATTCCTTTTGATGAGCATGAGATGGATGAAACTAGAAGGCACAACCTTCGGTACCCTCTTTTTACTTTCTGTTGTTTAGAATAAATAAAGCAAAAATAGTATTTTCTGTCTGTTTTCTGAATTATCCAAGCAATGAAAAATATCCAGAAAATAAAAGTTCTCCAAATGCCCTGCCAATTTAGTATGATTTTTTCTGGAATATTTGAGGATTTTAGGCACTGATAACACAGCAGGGGGAGCAAGCACCTGGCCACGAGGGTCCAGGGCGCGCCCACCCCTAGAGGGCGCACCCCCTACCTTGTGGGCCCATGGTGGCCCCCCTCCACTTATTCCTGCACCCACACACTTCATTTTCCTCCCAAAAAATCCCCATCCAGCTCAAGCACGAGTTCTAGCTCACTGTGCTGCGATTTTCGATCTCCTTGCTCAAAGCTCCATTCACAAAACTACTTTGGGAGATTGTTCTGTGGTATGTGACTCCTCCAATGGACCAATTAGTTTTTGTTCTAGTGCTTTATTCATTGAAAATTTTTGCTGCATAAGAGACCCTGTTCTTGAGCTTGCATGTCAAATTTATGAGGTGCCAAGTAATTCTAATGCATGATATAGGCTCTAGGGACTTGTGGGAGTAGTTTCTATCAGTTTTGTTGAGTTTGATTCACTTTTATTTTGAGTTACTAAAAATTTCAGAATTTTTTGAGAGGAAGAAATATGTCTAGGAAAATGTACCAAGGTGGTTCTTCAAGGAAGCAAGCACCGAGGTGCGCAATGCGTGAGCAAGACGATGAACCACCAAGGGAAGCTGATGTGCGGCCTTGTGAATGGCCGTCAGAAGAGATTATGGTCAATGCAGGCATCAAGGATGAATTTGACGCATGTGTGCATAATGCCGATCTTTAGGATTTCATGCAAGATAAGTGTCCTCGGTACTACTATTTGACTGATACATTCGTGAGAAGGTTTAAATTTTCATCTTCGCATAATTCTCAAAGTGTCCTGTTTGATATTTATGATCAATCATATACCATGGACCTAGAAGATTTTACTACTAGTTGCAAACTCCCATAGTGGGGTAGTGTTAATGAACCCCGTAAATCTGAATATAAAGACTTTCTTGCTAGTATCACTGTGGGAGAATCTGGAGACATAGCACAAGCTACCATAGGGAGCATTCACTTTCCTGCTATACATTATTTTGCTCTCTTCATTGGTAGATGCATTAATGGTAAAGATGAAGCATGTCACATGTGTGTTCATGATCTTTGTGTCCTCAAGAGTGTTGTATTAGGTAATAAAGATTATAACTTGGGGGCAATTGTTGCACGTTGGTTGCATAATAATGGTTTAGTTGGAGATTTATTTGGAGGGATTTATGCGACCCGTGTGGCTAATTATCTTGGTATACCTCCACGTAAGGGTGATATGGAGTTGCCTCCGGCTTATTTAGATTATAATACTATGGTCAGTCATTATTTTCTTGAGAGGAATGAACAATTCCTCCAGTATCGACTAATCTTTGACAGACGTCGCGCTGTCCATGTTACTCTCCCTGCTCCTACCCTTTTTGTTTATAAGGCAAAAGGAAGATATGTTGTCACCAGGGAGGAGGCAAATGAGTACGATAGGAGGACGGAGGCAGCTCGCCGCCATGATGCAGCTTAGGAGGCATTGGCTGCTGCATCTCAGTACGACCCCAGTTACAACTTCGGATATGAGTCAGGCTATCCATGGCAATAGACCAACTTAGGCCAAAAGCCTAAGGTTGGGGGAGTACGTATTTCTCACCGACATTACATTCATGTTCACACACTCATTCTAGTTGTCGGTGCTCATACTTTTTCATTGTACTATCCATGCTAGTTTAATTTCTTTTTCTAGCTTTCTTCTTGTGTGTTTGATAAACCTTAAGAAAAACCAAAAAAATAGTTAGTTTAATTTCCATGCTTGTAGTAGTAATTAAAAGAAAACCCAAAAAGATTTCTCGTTCTTCTTTTGCTTGTTGGGAGCTTTCCCATGTAAATAGTTTTATTTCTTTTCTTTCCTTTGGAGGTCGAGAGGAGAAGACCATAATGAAAATGCTTAGTGGCTCTAATATGCATGATTGTTGATTTAACCAAGAGCCCATATTACCTTGTCTTCTCCCTTGAATTGAATGCTTGCAGATTCCAGCTTAGTCCAATGCACGTGCACTATTATTATTATACACACCGTTCGGTCGTGCAAGTGAAAGGCAATAATGACGATATATGATGGACTGATTGAGATGAGAGAAGCTGGTATGAACTCAACCTCTTTTGTTTTTGTAAATATGATGAGTTCATCGTTCCTGATTCCGCCTATTATGAATAAACATGTTTGCATTGACAATTAGAGATTATAGTTACTTATGCCATGCTTAATTAGCTAGGAGCTTATAATGGTTTACTTTGCGTGCCAACATGCTATTAAAATGGTTGTGATGTGGTATGATAGGGTGGTATCCTCCTTTGAATGATTTGAGTGACTTGACTTGGCACATGTTCACGCATGTAGTTGAAACAAAATCAACATAGCCTTCACGATATTTATGTTCATGGTGGATTATATCCTACTCATGCTTGCACTCTGTGTTGATTAATTTTAATGCATGTTCATGACTGTTGTCGCTCTCTCAATTGGTCGCTTCCCAGTCTTTTGTTAGCCTTCACCTATACTAAGCGGCAATACTGCTTGTGCATCCAAACTCCATAAACCCCAAAGTTATTACATATGAGTCTACCATACCTTCCAATATGCGGTATTTACCCGCCGTTCCAAGTAAATTTGTATGTGCCAAACTCCAAACCTTCAAATGAAATTCTATTTTGTATGCTCGAGTAGCTCATGTATCAACTAGGGATGTCTGTATCTTCCATGCTAGGTGGGTTATTCTCAAGAGGAGTGGACTCCGCTCCTCATTCACGAGAAAATGGCTGGTAACCAGGATGCCCAGTCCCATGATCAAAAGATCAAATCAAATCAAAATAATTAAACAAAACTCCCCTAGGATTGTTGCTAGTTGGAGGCACCCGTTGTTCCGGGCAAGCCATGGATTGATGCTTGTTGGTGGTGGGGGAGTATAAACTTTACCATTCTATTTGGGAACCGCCTATAATGTGTGTAGCATGGAAGATATAGAGATCTCATAGTTGTTATATTGACAGTGAAAGTATACCGCTCAAAATGTTATTCATCTCTATTTCAAAATCGAGCTCTGGCACCTCTACAAATCCCTGCTTCCCTCTGCGAAGGGCCTATCTATTTATTTTTATGTTGAGTCATCACCCTCTTATTAAAAAGCACCCACTGGAGACCACCGCTATTATTTGCATGTATTACTATTAGTTTATATTGGGTATGACTTGACTGGATCTCTTTTACCATGAATTACAATGTTTAGTCAGTCCTTGATCTTTAAAGGTGCTCTGCATTTATGTTTTGCGGTCTCAGAAAGGGCTAGCGAGATACCATTTTGCTATATCATATTATGATTGTTTTGAGAAAGTGTTGTCATCCGAGATTTATTATTATTGCTTGCTAGTTGATTATGCCATTGATATGAGTAAACATGAGACCTAAGTGTTATTGTGAATATGGTTAGTTCATAATCTTTGCTGAAAACTTGAATGCTGGCTTTACATATTTACAACAACAAGAGCAAACAGAGTTTGTAAAAGTTTTTCTTTATCACTTTCAGTTTGTCAACTGAATTGCTTGAGGACAAGCAAAGGTTTAAGCTTGGGGCAGTTGATACGTCTCCATCGTATCTACTTTTCCAAACACTTCTGCCCTTGTTTTGGACTCTAACTTGCATGATTTGAATGAAACTAACCCGGACTAACCCTGTTTTTAGCAGAAGTGCCATGGTGTTATCTTTGTGCAGAAACAAAAGTTCTCGGAATGACCTGAAACTCCTCGGAGATTATTTTTGGAAAATATAAAAAATACTGGTGAAAGAATCAAGGCCAGGGGGCCCACACCCTGTCCATGAGGGTGTGGGGCGCGCCCCCTCCCCCTGGGCGAACCCCTGCCTCGTGGGCCCCCTGGATGTCCACCGACCTCAACTCCAACTCCATATATTTGCTTTCACGGAGAAAAAATCAGAGAGAAAGTTTCATCACGTTTCACGATACGGAGCCGCCGCCAACCCCTAATCTATCTCGGGAGGGCTCATGTGGAGTCCGTTCGGGGCTCCGGAGAGGGGGATTCGTCGCCGTTGTCATCATCAACCATCCTCCATCACCAATTTCATGATGCTCACTGCCGTGCGTGAGTAATTCCAACGTAGGCTTACTGGACAGTGATGAGTTGGATGAGATTTACCATGTAATCAAGTTACTTTTGTTAGGGTTTGATCCCTAGTATCCACTATGTTCTGAGATTGATGTTGCTATGAGTTAGCCATGCTTAATGCTTGTCACTAGGACCCGAGTGCCATGATTTCAGATCTAAACCTATTATGTTTTCATGAATATATATGAGTTCTTGATCCTATCTTGCAAGTCTATAGCCACCTATTATGTGTTATGATCCGACAACCCCGAAGTGACAATAATCGGGATACTTCTCGGTGATGACCGTAGTTTGAGGAGTTCATGTATTCACTTTGTGTTAATGCTTTGGTCCAGTACTCTATTAAAAGGAGGCCTTAATATCCCTTAGTTTCCAATAGGACCCCGCTGCCACGGGAGGGTAGGACAAAAGATGTCATGCAAGTTCTTTTCCATAAGCACGTATGACTATATTCGGAATACATGCCTACATTACATTGATGAATTGGAGCTAGTTCTGTGTCACCCTATGTTATAACTATTACATGAGGAATCGCATCCGACATAATTATCCATCACTGATCCAATGCCTACGAGCTTTTTACATATTGTGCTTTGCTTATTTACTTTACCATTGCTACTGTTACAACTACTACAAAACTTCTATCTTTACTTTTGCTACTGTTACCGTTACTTCCATACTACTTTGCTGCTAAATACTTTGCTGCAGATACTAAGTTATCCAGGTGTGGTTGAATTGACAACTCAACTACTAATACTTAAGAATATTCTTTGGCTCCCCTTGTGTCGAATCAATAAATTGGGTTGAATACTCTACCCTCGAAAACTATTGCGATCCCCTATACTTATGGGTTATCAATGATCATCTCATACATCAACATATATCACATCATATCTTGACCAAATCACATCACAACATGCCCTGGAAAAACAAGTTAGACGTCCTCTACTTTGTTATTGCAAGTTTTATGTGGCTACTGCGGGCAACTAGCAAGAACTGTTCTTACCTAAGCAAAACCACAACGGTGATTATCAAGTTCCTATTTAACCTTCGGCTAGGACCATCGTAGTCAAATCCGATTCAACTAAACTAGGAGAAACAGACACCCGCCGGCCACCTTTATGCAAAAGAAGTTGCTTGTCAGTCGGTGGAACCGGTCTCATGTGCGTGCACATGTAAGGTTGGTCCAGGCCGCTTCATCCCACAATGTCGCGGAATCAAATAAAGACATTGATGGGAAGCAATATGAACATCACCGCCCACAACTCCTTTGTGTTCTACTCGTGCATATCATCTATGCATAGACCCGGCTCATGATACCACTGTTGGGTAACGTTGCATGGAAAAAAATTCTATGCACACGCAAGATCTATCCACGGAGATGCATAGCTATGAGAGGGGGAGAGCATCTAAATACCCTTGTAGATCGCTATGCGGAAGCGTTTATCAATGCGGTTGATGTAGTCGTAACAAGGTTCTCAGAATCGTGATTTTGTATCGGATCGGAGCCTCGACGATAGGCTTGCAAATTGTAGAATCCTCACTATCAGGATCGTAGAAACGCAGTTTCTAAGAACTAAAATCTTAGAATCGGAGGGTTAGTTTGGATCCTAAAGTCGTAGAATCATATGATAGAATTGACTCTGACAATCGTATACCTTCATGATCCGTCCCGATCAAGTACCGAATGTACGACACCTCCACGTTCAGCACACGTTCAGCTCGATGACGTACTCACCTTCTCGATCCAGCAAGAGAGGTGAAGTAGTAGATGAGTTCCGGCAGCACGATGACGTGGTAACGGTAGTGGTGAAACTATCCGCACGACTTTGCCAAGCACAACAGACGTGGACACTGGAGGAACTAGAACTTGAGGGAGAGGGGGCACCACACACGGCTTGGGGATCATGGTGTGTGTTGCCCCTCTCCCTCCTCACATATATATAGGTGGGGGAGGGGAGGCAGCCCTAGGGGCACCCCAAGGGAGCCGGTGGCCGCCCTAGGCTCCTGCCCTAGGTGCGGCCCCTTTCCTTCCTATGGCGCAAGGGAGAAGGCAGGAGGGGAGGCGCCCCCTTTCCTTTTTCTCACGTGGTAGAGAAGGTAAAAGGGGGCTAGCCCTTTTCCCTTCCTTCCCTAGGGTCAGCGCCATGAGGTGGGGCACGCCAGCCCCTTGTGGGCTGGTGTGCTCCCTCCCCTTGGCCCGTATAGGCCCAATAACTCCTGTGGCCTTCCCGGAACCCCTTTCGGTGATCCGATAAATACCCGGTGCATTCCGAAACCTTTTCAGGAGACCAAATAATATCTTCCTATATATCAATCTTTACCTCCGAACCATTCCGGAGCTCCTCGTCATGTCTGTGATCTCATACGAGACTCCGAACAATATTAAGTCACCAATTCACATAACTCATATAATACCATATCGTCAATGAACGTTAAGAGTGCGGACCCTACGGGTTCAAGAATGATGTAGACATTACCGAGGCGATTCTTCTGTTAATAACCAATAGCAGGACCTGGATGCCTATATTGGTTCCTACATATTCTACGAGGATCTTTATCGGTCAAACCATTATGACAACATACACAATTCCCTTTGTCTGTTGGTACGTTACTTGCCCGAGATACGATCGTCGGTATCTCCATACCTAATTCGATATCATCACCGGTAAGTCTCTTAACTCATTCTATAACACATCCTCTTGCAACTAACTCCTTATTAACTTTGCTTGCAAGATTCTTGTGATGTGTATTACCGAGAGGGCCAAGAGATACCTTTCCGTCATACGGAGTGACAAATCTCAATCTCGATTCACGCCAACTCAACAGACACGTTCGGAGATACCTGTAGAGCATCTTTATGATCACCCAGTTACGTTGTGACGTTTGATAGCACACAAGGTATTCCTCCGGTATCCTGGAGTTACCACTACTAAAGGATGCTGCTAACGCGACACTATGATCAGAGACCCTTTGAAGAAACTGTTTGTGATGCATTAATCGCAAACGGTGATGTAAAATAACCGTCAAAAAAGATGCAAAACATTTGCGACGGCGGAGCCATCAAACACGGTTTCTATTTTAATTGCGTGTGTGTGATGTAGGGCATACAGTTCAATTCAGTTAACTTTTTGCGATGAGGAAGAAGAACAAAAACGGGCAGCCAAATGAAGGTGTGTGCGATATAAGTCATACAGTTCACTTGGATGAACTATTTGAGATGAGGCAGAACATCAGAAACGGGTAGTCAGATGAAGGTCTATGTGATATACGGTATATAGTTCACTGGATGAACTTTTTGTGATTAGGCAACACAAAATAAATCCTCAGCCAAAGCAAGGTGTGTGCGATACGGCATACGGTCCATTGCGATAAACTATTTGTGTTGAGCCAAGAGAACAGAAACGTTTCACATAAACAAGATGTGTGTAATACGCGGCAAACATCCAATTACATAGGTGACTAGTACACACATGACATTTCCACACACCAAAGTAAACTATTACATGCATAATTAACTAGGATAAACGATCATCTGATCATCTTCTACTTCTTCTGCTAGCTCAATGTTCCTTCTATGCTAAGTTTCCATTAATTGATGGTGTTTTATGAACATGCCACCGTTTCCCACAATTTCCTCACCTGTTTCCCACCACCCAGCGATATTGCGCATAAACCTAGGCGGTGCGTGACGCACAGAGGCAACAAGCATAGCCTGTAGCACATCCACCTTTTCCAAGCACACCAACCCACCAAAGCGCCGCCTCTGCCATCAACCTCGTCGACGAGGAAACCAAGAAGGCGCCACGGCCCGTTGAGGCTGTAGCGTTCCCGGGCAACGAGATGGATGAGCCGTGATGCGTGTAATTGATGTCTACCACACAACCTTCTTCTTGTAGACGTTGTTGGGCCTGCAAGTGCACAAGTTTGTAGGACAGTAGCAAATTTCCCTCAAGTGGATGACCTAAGGTTTATCAATCCGTAGGAGGCGTAGGATGAAGATGGTCTCTCTCAAGCAACCCTGCAACCAAATAACAAAGAGTCTCTTGTGTCCCCAACACACCCAATACAATGGTAAATTGTATAGGTGCACTAGTTCGGCGAAGAGATAGTGATACAAGTGCAATATGGGTTCTAGATATAGGTTTTTGTAATCTGAAAATATAAAAACAGCAAGGTAACTAATGATAAAAGTGAGCGTAAACGGTATTGCAATGATAGGAAACAAGGCCTAGGGTTCATACTTTCACTAGTGCAAGTTCTCTCAACAATAATAACATAGATAGATAATATAACAAGCCCTCAACATGCAACAAAGAGTCACTCCAAAGCCACTAATAGCGGAGAGCAAACGTAGAGATTATGGTAGGGTACGAAACCACCTCAAAGTTATTCTTTCGGATCGATCTATAAAAGAGTTTGTACTAGAATAGCACCTTAAGATACAAATCAACCAAAACCCTAATGTCACCTAGATACTCCATTGTCACCTCAAGTATCCGTGGGCATGATTATACGATATGCATCACACAATCTCAGATTCATCCAACCAACATAAAAGTACTTCAAAGTGTGCCCCAAAGTTTCTACCGGAGAGTCAAGAATGTGTGCCAACCCCTATGCATAGATATCCCATTGTCACCACAGATAATCACGGCAAGAAATACATCAAGTGTTCTCATAAAGATTCAATTCGATAAGATAACTTCAAAGGGGAAACTCAATTCATCACAAGAGAGTAGAGGGGGAGAAACATCATAAGATCCAACTACAATAGCAAAGCTCGGGATACATCAAGATCGTATCACCTCAAGAACACGAGAGAGAGAGAGAGAGAGAGAGAGAGAGAGAGAGAGATCAAACACATAGCTAATTGTACATACCCTCAGCCCCGAGGGTGAACTACTCCCTCCTCGTCATGGATAGCGCTGGGATGATGAAGATGGCCATCGGTGATGGGTTCCTCCTCCGGCAGGGTGCCGGAACGGGCTCCCGAGAGGTTTTTGGTGGCTATAGAGGCTTGCGGAGGCGGAACTCCCGATCTATCTTCTGTTCTGGAAGTTTTAGGGTACGTAGGTATATATGGGTGCAGGGGGTACGTCAGAGGAGCTACGGGGGCCCCACGAGGCAGGGGGCGCGCCTGAGGGGGTGGGCGCACCCCCACCCTCATGGGCAGCCCGTATCTCCCCTGACGTGCACTCCAAGTTCCCTGGGTTGCTTTCCTTCCAAAAATAACTTCTTTAGTTGATTTCGTCCGTTTTGACTTCGTTTGATATTCCTTTTCCTCGAAACACTGAAATAGGCATAAAACAACAAATCTAGGCTGGGCCTCCGGTTAATAGGTTAGTCCCTAAAATAATATAAAAGTGGATAATAAAGCCCAATATTGCCTAAAACAGTAGATAAAGTAGCATGGAGGAATCAAAAATTATAGATACGTTGGAGACGTATCAAGCATCCCCAAGCTTAATTCCTGCTCGTCCTCGAGTAGGTAAATGATAAAAAAGAATTTTTGATGCGGAGTGATACTTTGGCATAATTTCAATGTAAATCTTCTTAATTGTGGTATGAATATTCAGATCCGAAAGATTCAAGACAAAAGTTCATATTGACACAAAAATAATAATACTTCAAGCATACTAATCAAAGCAATTATGTCTTCTCAAAATAGCATGGCAAAAGAAAGTTCATCCCTACAAAATCATATAGTTAGGCTATGCTTTATTTTCGTCACACAAAGATGTTCCCAACTTCTATACCCCCAATGACAAGCCAAGCAATTGTTTCATACTTAAATAATCTCATACTTTTTCAACCTTCATGCAATACATGAGCGTGAGCCATGGATATAGCACTATGGGTGGAATAGAATATGATGATGGGTGTCGGTGTCAAAACCGGCGGATCTCGGGTAGGGGGTCCCGAACTGTGCGTCTAGGCGGATGGTAACAGGAGACAAGGGACATGATGTTTTTACCCAGGTTCGGGCCCTCTCGGTGGAGGTAAAACCCTACTCCTGCTTGATTAATATTGATGGTATGGGTATTACAAGAGTTGATCTACCATGAGATCAGAGAGGCTAAACCCTAGAAGCTAGCCTATGGTATGATTGTTGTTCGTCCTACGGACTAAAACTCTCCGGTTTATATAGACACCGGAGAGGGCTAGGGTTACAAGAGTCGGTTACAATGGGAGGAGATCTTCATATCGTATCGCCAAGCTTGCCTTCCACGCCAAGGAAAGTCCCTATCCGGACACGGGACGAAGTCTTCAATCTTGTATCTTCATAATCCGGGAGTCCGGCCAAAGGTCATAGTCCGGCCATCCGGACACCCCCTAATCCAGGACTCCCTTAGTAGCCCCTGAACCAGGCTTCAATGACGACGAGTCCGGCACGCAAATTGTCTTCGGCATTGCAAGGCGGGTTCCTCCTCTGAATACTTCATAGAAGATGTTGAACACTAGGATAGTGTCCGGCTCTGCAAAATAATTTCCACATGCCACCGTAGAGAATAATATTTACACAAATCTAATCTGTTGACGTATTCCGCGGCATGACATCATGCCACGGCCTAGCCTTTATTCATTTTACCATTCCACCTTAGCGCATTTAGCAAGGCGGTTTCCTTGGCACGTCTTGTCGAAGTAGAGATTGTGTCACCTTATTCCGGGATTCTCATCAATACGGGCGTGGGTAACCCAGCCGCACCATTAACCGCGGCGCTTGGGAGATAAGCGAGTTTTATTAGGCCGGTGGGGGCTCATAGTTTTGGCCGCCCATATAAGGGGATAAGCATCTACCCTTTCCATTCACGCCTTCTTCCTCCTTTGCTTATTCGTCCTTGCGCACTCGAGCTCCAACGCCCAAGCCCGCACATCTCGCCTCGACCTACTCTAACCATGTCCGGAGCGGGAGGCAAGTGGATGGCCTCCTCCGTCACGGAGGGGTACATCAAAAGGTTGTGGAAAGCCGGATACCTGCACAACGACATTGCGCACCGGCTTCCAGACGAGGGGCAGCTCATCCCCACCCCTGGGCCCCATGAGAGGGTCGTGTTTCTTCCCCATTTCCTCTGCGGACTGGGCTTTCCTCTTCACCCGTACATCCGGGGGCTCATGTTCTATTACGGCCTGGACTTCCACGATCTGGCCCCGAACTTCATCCTCAACATCTCGGCGTTTATCGTCGTGTGCGAGGCCTTCCTCCGCATCGAGCCCCACTTTGGCCTATGGCTGAAGATTTTCAACGTCAAGCCGAAGGTCGTGGGCGGACGCCAAGCGGAGTGCGGAGGCGCCATGGTGGGCAAGATGCCCAATGTCACATGGCTCGAGGCGCCTTCGTAGAGACCATCAAAGGGTGGCAATCGGGGTGGTTCTACATCACCGAGCCGCGTGACCCTGAATGGTCAGCGGCCCCCGAATTCCAATCTGGCATTCCCACACGGCTCACGTCTTGGAAAGAGACGGGCCTGTTGTGGGGTAGTCCGGCAGAAGTGACTACACTTCAAACCTGCATCAAAGACCTGATTAGCAGGAAGGTTAAACTTGTCACCATAGTCTAGGTCATGCTCTTCCGCTAGATTCTCCCGTGTCAACGACGGGCTTTCAACTTGTGGGAGTTCGACCCGGCCCAGAACCAGACTCTGTCCCGGCTCTTCGACACAAAGCACGAGGATGCCTGGAAGGTGCTATTCAAGAGCTCCGAGGTCCCGCCTCCCATCACCGAGGATCGCGGATTCTGCGCCAAGCGCCAAGCCAGCGCGGTGAGCTAATTTTCCCATTACGGGGTATTTGTTTTTCATAGATTTGATTTTATGCGGGATCTAAACCCCCATCCCTTTGCCAGGACTGGCAGACGAGGGCCAGACTGATCAGCTGTCCGGCTCCTTTGCCCGAAGGCCCAGCGGACACTCGTTTAATGAAGCTGCTGGTTCCGGCACCTCACGTGGTGCCGGAGAAGAAGGCCAAGAAGAAGGCCACGGGGACTCGAAAGAGATCCCGACGCCTGGTGGTGTCGGATTCATCGCCCGACGACCCCGACGCACCCTCCGCCTCGGAAGACGAGGAGGAGGAAGAATAAGTAGAGGCCTCTCCCCCTCCAACGGGGGGAGGAAAGAAAAGGAAGGCTGCCCCAGCCGAGGAGGCCGAGGGGGCCAAGAAGGGGAAGACCCTTCTGCCGGACTATGCCTCCGATGCCGAAGACGGCGGGGAGGAACGGCCATCCAGGGTCAAGCCCCTGGCAAAATCGTAAGTGTCCGGCTACCCGAATGACTCCTGGCGCCCCTCTAGTATTTGATAGCTTCTGATGCCGAATTTTAATTATGCAGTCCATCCAGAGTCCAGCTCGGCGATTCGTCGAGCGGCTCTCTAAATTCGTCGGACGTGAATAGCGCTTCAGTTCCGACGGCTTCCTCCCCGCTCCCTGCGGACGACACCGAGGCGGAGTCCCAAAAGGCACCGAACCAGGAGGAGGTGGTCCTAGAGGCGCCCCAAGGCGACCTCCCGGACTCCAGGCCCACAAGGGGCAAAGCCCCAGAGGGATCTAAGTCCAGCCCAGGGCCAGACACTGCTCCGGAACCAGCAACGGTTCCAGAGTCCGACAGGCGGCGCCTTCATAAGAAGGGCGAGCCTACACCGCCGGTGACCTCCGTCCATCCGGAGGCGCTGGACAATTTGCTGGAGGTGCTTAACGGCACCTCCATCGACGAGGAACACCGCACTGTTATGAGTGCGGTGATTCAGAAGGTTCAGTCTGCCAAGTGCGGGCTGACAGAAGCCTGCACAAGTCTGTTAACAGGCTTCGAGGTATGTGTTTAAAACATATAAAAATGTTACCGCATAGACAGTAACCCCTGATGCTCGGTTCGGCATTCGGGAATGAAAAGCCGAGCTGAGGATCGAAAAAGATATACGCAGGAGTCTAATAAAAATATGTCGATATGGGAATGCAGGCTGCGCTGCTGACCTTTGCCGCACTGACTGCGGAGGTCAATGTATTGAAGGGAAGCCTCCAGTGGTCCGAGAGCGAGCTCGGCCGTGCCAAGAAGCAGCTCGAGGACAAGGGGGGTATGTAATACCGTATGTAAATGTATATAAAAATACTTGGTTGCAAATAATGACAGGACCAACTTAAATGTTGCAGGGGCCATGGCCGAGGTGGCGGCCCTGAAGGAGGCAGTTTCCAAGGCCGAAAACAGTGCGGCCCTGGAGCGCGCCGAGCGAGAGAAGCAGGAGGCGTGGGTGGCGGAGGTGCGGCAGGAGCTCCAGGCTCTCGTGGAGAAACACGAGAGTTTGGAGCGCGACTCGAAGACTCGAGAGTTCGAGCTCGCCTTGGCTCTTGAGAGTGCCAAAACCGCTAAGGCCGAAGCCCAGAAGGCCCTCTAGGAGATCAAGGCGATGAAGAAGATAGCGGCGGGTAAGGCATACTTTATGGAAAGCAAGAATATAAAAGTAAATTATCTGTTACTTACCCGGATCCGGGGCTCTCCAGGAGCGTTCGCCGATCTGCCCCGTAGTGTGTCTGATGCCGCCGCGTACTACCGAGCCGAAGAGGGGAGCTCGACGGAAAAGGTGTTCTAGTCTCAGTATGCTGAGGCCGAACATCCGGTGCCCCTGAGCGACCAGCTGAAGCAGCTGGTCGAGCTCCACAAGGTGGCTGAATAGGCAATGAAGGGCCTTATAGCTCGGCTGTGGCCTGGAGAAGCCATGCCTGGGAGCTACTTCGGTCTGGTGCGGCGGCTGGTGGACGCGTGTCCGTGGATTGAAGTTGTCAAGCGCTCCGTCTGTATCGAAGGTGCCCGTCGGGCTCTTGCCCGTGCTAAAGTGCACTGGGGCAAGCTGGACGCTGAGAAGCTTTTGACGGACGCGCCAGCGCCGGGCAAGGAGTATCGCACGCCCGAGATGTATTATAAGGGCGTCCTGAAGGGTGCTCGCCGTATAGCGGACGAGTGCACTATAGATGTAATTTTTGAGTAGTCTCGCATCTGTTATCCTGTACGCCGAAAACTTTGTTCATATGCGTTAAGCAACGGTTATTTATTTAAAATATTACCTTCTGTGCGGCCGTTTATCAAATCTGAGAGATGCAAGTCGTCGGCTTCGACCCCCATGCCACGAGTGCTGGGGTGTTCGGGATAAACTGAGCGCTCTTGTTCCCATTCTTGGGTCCATCTAGGGAGGCGCTCAGCACAACGAACCAGGCCGTCGGACTTACAATGCTTTATCACTCTCACTTAGCCATAGAATTCTATAATTTTAAATTTCGGCAAAGCCCCTAGTATTTGGAAGACCGAGTTCGGGGCGCTATCCACGCCTAGGCCGGATAAGTCCAGTTCCTCGCTCTAAGCGGCATAAGTCTTTAAGGACTCAAAAAAACCCCGCGAATAGCGACCGGTCTCTCGCACTATCATGACGGTCAGTTTTAGCTTTCTCTACTAAGGTGTTAACGCAGCTCAACTGGGGCACAATCGCAGTAGTTCTCCCAGCGCTACCTTAGCCAACATTGCGGAATGTAAGGTACCAAAACATGGGAGCCGGGCAAACCCAACTATTGACCAAAGACACGATTCGGAGCCGATGCATATAGTGCTATAAGTTCGGGGTGCCGCACTCATGAGAGTGTTTGGTCTTCTCACACCATGTTATGGGGTGCTTAAGCCCCTGGTGTATTGGCTGTACCAAAGTGTACGGTTGTATAATGTCGTGACCGAACATATTTGTATAAAAATAGATGAATGCAATAATAGATAAGAGCTATATATTGTTTATTAAAAAGAGCTGCTTTGAAAGCAGAACGATACAAATAGTGTGATAAGCAAGGGATGGGAATATTTGACATGTCCCCCTCCAAGGGCAAGCTGCGTAAATTTAAGCGAAACAGGTATTTAGCTCGTTATAGAGACCACCTCGACATATGACGCAGCTTGTTCGCGCCCTGGCTATTGCATCATGTCTTCGGCAAGTTTATTGTCGGACAGGCCTTCCGAATAGTTGGGTCCTGAAAGTGTACAAAAAAAAGAAAACGGCGGAATAGGGAGCCCCTATGTGCGGTTGAGCCGCATTCTGGGCGTGCCGTAGTTGTGCCCCTCCCCTTATGCCCATGGTATTTTCAAAGCGTAATTATGTACGCGTGGTACCGATATCACCGTCTGGCGAGGGCTGGGGTTGGGGCCGCACTGCTATGCTCGCTCGGAATGTGCCAGCCGGCTTTGTTGGAGGTTGCTTCGGGCGCGCTTGACGTTGTCCGGTCGTTTAACACTCGGATTGGGGAGATGCTTTGAGAGGCTACTCTGTACTTCCACCGCCAGGGCCGCTGTGTGCTCCTCTGTTCGGAGAGAGCCTTCAGTGTTTCCATTTACCGTAATGACTCCGCAAGGACCTGGCATCTTGAGCTTGAGATATGCGTAGTGCGGCACCGCATTGAATTTTGCAAATGTGGTTCGTCCGAGCAGGACGTGATAGCCACTGCGGAATGGGACTATGTCGAAGATTAACTCTTCGCTTCAGAAATTATCCGGGGATCTGAAGACCACTTCGAGTGTAACCGAGCCTGTACAGCTGGCTTCTACACCTGGTATGACGCCTTTAAAGGTTGTCTTTGTGGGTTTAATCTGTGAGGGATCTATACCCATTTTTCGCCCTGTATCCTGATAAAGCAGGTTTAGGCTGCTGCCGCCGTCCATGAGGACTCTAGTGAGGTGAAATCCGTTAATGATTGGGTCTAGGACCAATGCGGCGAATCCGCCATGACGGATGCTAGTGGGGTGGTCCTGTCGATCGAAGGTGATCGGGTAGGAGGACCATGGGTTGAACTTTGGGGCGACTGGCTCCAATGCATAGACGTCCTTGAGGGCATGCTTCCGCTCCCTTTTGGGGATGTGGGTTGCGTATATCATGTTCACCGTCCGCACTTGCGGGGGGAAGCCCTTCTGTCCTCTGTTGTTCGGCGGCCGGGGCTCCTCCTCGTCATCGCTACGCAGCCCCTTGTCTCTGGTTTCGGCACTTAACTTGCCTACCTGCTTGAACACCCAACAGTCCATGTTGGTGTGGTTGGCTGGTTGTTCGGGGGTGTCGTGTATCTGGCACAAGCGATCGAGTATCCGGTCTAAGTTGGATGGGCCCGGAGGGTTTCTTTTGAATGGCTTCTTCCACTGACCGGGTTTAGAGCCTTTGATTCCGGCATTGACTGTCGTATCCTTAGTAGTGTCGCCATTAATGCGGCGCTTGTGCTTATTGCGACGTGACCTGCCATTGTTGTCCTTGGTATCTGAATTACCAGGGCTTTTGGTTATGTTACTGCTACGAGCTAGCCAGCTGTCTTCGCCCACATAGAAGCGGGTCATGAGTGTCGTGAGGGCTTCCATAGATTTTGGATTTTACTATCCTAGGTGCCTGGCAAGCCATTCGTCTCGGATGTTGTGCCTGAAGGCAGCAAGGGCCTCGGCGTTCGGACAGTAGACTATTTGATTTTTCTTGGTTAGGAACCGTGTCCAGAATTGTCTGGCTGATTCCTCTGGCTACTGGATTAAGTGGCTTAGGTCATCGGCGTCTGGTGGTCGCATGTAAGTGCCCTGGAAGTTGTCAAGGAATGCGGATTCCAGGTCCTCCCAGCAACTAATTGACTCTGCTGGCAGGCTGTTAAGCCAATGTCGAGCTGGTCCTTTAAGCTTGAGCGGGAGGTATTTGATGGTGTGTAGATCATCACCATGGGCCATGTGGATATGAAGGAGGTAATCCTAGATCCATACCGCAGGATCAGTTGTGCCGTCATATGATTCAATGTTTACGGGCTTGAAACCCTCGGGGATTTGATGATCCATTACTTCGTCTCTGAAGCATAGTGGGTGTGCGGCGCCCCTGTACTGGGCTATATCACGGCGCAGCTTGGATGAGCTTGGTCTGTTGTATTCGGCCTGGCCGTATTTATTGTATGTAGTGTGACGGTTATCATCACGTGATGTGGGGCGCCCACACGATCCGTAGATCGATCTTGATTGCCTTGCCTTGTCCTCCAGTATATCTCGTAGGTCTGTTGCGTCTCCCCATACTCTGTTATGTTTTGAGCGGTGCCGGTATGCGGCTTGGGTCGAGGGCCCGAAGGTCTCTTTGTCGCGGCCACAGGGTGGCCGATCGGGCGCATCATACGCTGGTAATGTAGGTCTAGTTTCTTCCTCCTCAAGTTGGGGTAGCAGCCTGCGCTTTGGGTAGCTCTTGGAGGGGCACTCGAGTTTATACTCTTCGGCCGCCAGGACTTCGCTCCATCTGTCGGCTAGCAAGTCTTGGTCAGCTCTAAGTTGCTGCTGTTTTTTTTGAGGCTGCGTGCAGTGGCCATAAACCTGCGTTTGAAACACTCTTGTTCGATGGGATCCTCTGGCACGACGAATTCATCGTCGTCGTGGCTTGCCTCGTCTTCGGAGGGAGGCAGGTAGTTGTCGTCCTCAACCTCTCTGTTGGCCGCTCTCTCATGAGGGCTGGCTCCTTCGTCCTCCTGCACTGAATCCTGCTGGAGGGGGTTATCTTCAGCACTGTCCGGCATGTTGTTATCTCCGGTGCCGGATTCACCGTTTTTGCTTTGGCGGGATTTAGAGCGGCGCCGCTGACGTTGGCGCTTGGGTTGCTTCTTGGAGGGGTCATCCTCCGTTTGTTCCTCTCCATCCCCTGCTTTGGGGGTATCCACCATGTATATGTCATATGACGAGGTGGCTTTCTAGTTCCCTATAGGTGCCGGTTCTTGGTCGTCTCCTTCATCGGCATCCATACCGTCGATGTCTTCAGAGTCAAAGTCGAGCATGTCGGTTAAATCGTCGACAGTGGCTACCAAGTGGGTGGTGGGTGGGTTTCAAATTTCTTCATCGTCCGTATCCCAACCCTGCTGACCATAGTCCGGCCAGGGCTCTCCTCATAAAGAGAGAGACTTTAGGGAGTTCAGGATATCGCCAAAGGGCGAGTGCTGAAAGACGTCCGCGGCGGTGAACTCCATGATCGGAGCCCAATCGGGTTCGATCGGAAAGGGTGCGGAAGATTCGGAGTCCGCAACGGAGTCCGACACCTTGGAGTCACGGGCCTTGCAAAGGACTAGGCTGGTATTCGGCTCTATCGCCGTAGATATTGCGGCTCCTGGGACGGCGTCCAACCGTCTATCCCTGGATAGCGCAGTCGGCTCCGAACTAATGGTCGGAGCGGACTCCTGAGCGGCACTCTGGGCGCTGTCTGGCGGCAGAGCTAGATCGTGCCCATCGAGACAGTGTGGCGCGCTCGGCCATGGCTCGAATCCGTCGAAGATCAAGTCCCCGCGAATGCCGGCCGTGTAGTTTAAGCTTCCAAATCTGACCTGATGGCCAGGGGCGTAGCTTTCGATCTGCTCCAGATGGCCAAATGAGTTGGCCCACAGTGCAAAGCCGCCGAATACAAAGATCTGTCCGGGGAGAAAAGTCTTGCCCTGGACCGCGTCGTGGTTGATGATCGAAGAAGCCATCGGGGCTAAAGGCGACGAGACAGAGGAACTCTCAATGAAAGCACCAATGTCGGTGTCAAAACCGGCGGATCTCGGGTAGGGGGTCCGGAACTGTGCGTCTAGGAGGATGGTAACAGGAGACAAGGGACACGATGTTTTTACCCAGGTTCAGGCCCTCTCGGTGGAGGTAAAACCCTACTCCTGCTTGATTAATATTGATGGTATGGGTATTACAAGAGTTGATCTACCACGAGATCAGAGAGGCTAAACCCTAGAAGCTAGCCTATGGTATGATTGTTGTTCGTCCTAAGGACTAAAACTCTCCGGTTTATATAGACACCGGAGAGGGCTAGGGTTACACAGAGTCGGTTACAATGGGAGGAGATCTTCATATCGTATCGCCAAGCTTGCCTTCCACGCCAAGGAAAGTCCCTATCCGGACACGGGACGAAGTCTTCAATCTTGTATCTTCATAATCCGGGAGTCCGGCCAAAGGTCATAGTCCGGCCATCCGGACACTCCCTAATCCAGGACTCCCTCAATGGGGATTGTGTGGAGAAGACAAAAAAGGAGAAAGTCTCACATTAACGAGGATAATCAACGGGCTATGGAGATGCCCATCAATTGATGTCAACATGAGGAGTAGGGATTGCCATGCAACGGATGCACTAGAGCTATGAATGCTCAACAAAAGAAAAGTAGTGGGTGTGCATCCAACTCGCTTGCTCATGAAGACCTAAAGGATTTGAGGAAGCCCATCGTAGGAATATACAAGCCAAGTTCTATAATGAAAAATTCCCACTAGTATAAAAAGACAACTTATGAGACTCACTACATGAAGAACAAGGTGCTACTTTGAAGCACAATATATGAGACTCACTACATGAAGAACAAGGTGCTACTTTGAAGCACAAGTGTGGAAAAGGAGATAGTAGCATTGCCCTTTTTATTTATTTTCTTTTTTTTGGGCCTTTTTTTTCTTTTGGCCTTTCTCTTTTTTTGGGGCAATGCTCTACTAATGATGATCATCACACTTCTATTGATTACAACATGAGGATTACAATTCAAAACTTAGAACAAGATTTGACTCTATATGAATGCCTCCGGCGGTGTAGCGGGATGGTGCAATGAATCAAGAGTGACATGTATGAAAAATAATTCATGGTGGCTTTGCCACAAATACGATGTCAACTACATGATCATGCAATGGCAATATGACAAAAGTAATGTATGTCATGATGATGATGATGGAAGTTGCATGGCAATATATCTCGGAATGGCTATGGAAATGCCATGATAGGTAGGTATGGTGGCTGTTTTGAGGAAGATATAAGGAGGTTTATGTGTGATAGAGCGTATCGTATCACGGGGTTTGGATGCACCGGCGAAGTTTGCACACACTCTCAAGGTGAGAAAGGGCAATGCACGGTACGAAGAGGCTAGCAGAGGCTGAAAGGTGAGAGTGCGTATAATCCATGGACACAACATTAGTCAAAAGAACTCATATACTTATTGCAAAAATTTAGAAGCCATCAAAAATCAAGTACTACGCGCATGCTCCTAGGGGGATAGATTGGTAGGAAAAGACCATCGCTTGTCCCCGATCGCCACTCATAAGGATGCACAAGCCAGGTACACTTCATGTTTCAAATTTGTTACACAACTTTAACCATACATGCATGCTACGGGACTTGCTAACTTCAACACAAGCATTTCTCAAATTCACAATTACTCAACTAGCACGACTTTGATATTATCACCTCCATATCTCAAAACAATTATCAAGCATCAAACTTTTCTTAGTATTCAACGCACTCAAAAGAAAGTTTCACATATCTTGAATACCAAGTATATTAACATTAAGCAAATTACCATGCTATTAACTAATCTCAAAATAATCTAAGTGAAGCATGAGAGATCATCTATTTCTTCAAAATAAAACTACCACCATGCTCCGAAAGATATAAGTGAAGGTCAATGAGTAGCTAAATAATTATGCAACTATGCGAAGACTCTCTCTCATTTAATAATTTCAGATCTTGATACTCTATTCAAACAGCAAGCAAAGCTAAAGAAAACTAAATTGCAAGGATACCACAACTCATGTGAGGAAGCAAAAACTTAGGCTCAACCGATACTAACCGATAGTTATTGAAGAAGAAAGGTGGGATGCCTACCGGGGCATCCCCAAGCTTAGATGCTTGAGACTTCTTGAAATATTATCTTGGGGTGCCTTGGGCATCCCCAAGCTTGAGCTTTTGTGTCTCCTTAATTCCTCTCATATCATGGTTTCTCTTTTTATCAAAAGCTTCATTCACAACACACTCAACAAGAACTCGTGAGATAGGTTAGTATAAACCAATGCAAAACCTTATCATTTTCTACTATAAAAAATCACTAAAATTATTATTCAACATTTCATACTAAATGCCTCTGCATATTTAATACTCCTATCCTCAAATAGAATCATTAAACAAGCAAACATATGCAAACAATGCAAACATAACAGCAATCTGCGAAAACAGTACAGTCTGTAAAGAATGCAAGAGTATCAATACTTCCCTGACTCCAAAAATTATGAACTAAAATTACCACTGAGCTCAATATGCAAAAAGATTCAACATTGTACCACTCTCTGACTTTTCTAGGAAATTTTGCAACAGCAGTAAACTTTCTGTTTTTCAAACAGCAACATGTATACTAGCAAAATAAGTATGGCAAAGGCTTCCTTGACTTCTTTATTGAAACTAAAGATGCAAAACATTATTCTAAATAAAATAAAGCAAATACTAACAAAAGAAAATGACGCTCCAAGCAAAACACATATCATGTGGTGAATAAAAATATAGCTCCAAGTAAAGTTATCGATGAACGAAGACGAAAGAGGGGATGCCTTCCGGGGCATCCCCAAGCTTAGGCTCTTGGTTGTCCTTGAATATTATCTTGGGGTGCCTTGGGCATCCCCAAGCTTAGGCTCTTGCCACTCCTTATTCCGTAGTCCATCGAATCTTTACCCAAAACTTGAAAACTCCACAACACAAAACTCAATAGAAAACTCGTAAGCTCCGTTAGTATAAGAAAACAAAACCACCACATAGGTACTGTAATGAACTCATTCTAAATTCATATTGGTGTAATATCTACTGTACTCCAACTTATCTATGGCTTATACCCTCTGATACTACTCATAGATTCATCAAAAAAAGCAAACAACACATAGAGAACAGAATTTGTCAAAAACAGAACAGTCTGTAGTAATATGTATCAAACGTATACTTCTGGATCTCCAAAAATCCTACCAAGTTAGGAAGACCTGAGAAATTCGTGTCCCAATCCAGAGCAAAAAGAATCGGATCAGAATCGCATTCCTATGAATTAAAAAAACTAATTTACTGGTGCAAAAGTTTCTGATTTTCAGCAGGATCAACACAGCTATCACCGTAAGCCATCCTAAAGGTCTTACTTGACACTTTATTGAAACAAAACCTATAAAACATGATTACTGCAGTAGCATAATCATGTGAACACACAAAAATAGTAAGGATAAGTATTGGGTTGTCTCCCAACAAACGCTTTTCTTTAATGCCTTTCTAGCTAGGCATGATGATGACAATGATGCTCACATAAAAGATAAGAATTGAAACATAACGGGAGCATCATGAAGCATATGACTAGAAGTTTTAAGTCTAGCCCACTTCCTATGCATAGGGATTTTGTGATCAAACAACTTATGGGAACAATAATCAACTAGCATAGGTAGGTAAAACAAGTATAGCTTCAAGATTTTAAGCACATAGAGAGGAAACTTGACATTATTGCAATTCCTACAAGCATATGTTCCTCCCTCATAATAATTTTCAGTAGCATCATGAATGAATTCAACAATATAACCAGCACCTGAAGCATTCTTTTCATGATCTACAAGCATAGAAAATTTACTACTCTCCACATAAGCAAAATTCTTCTCATGAATAATAGTGGGAGCAAACTCAAAATAACTATCATGTGATTGAAAATTAGGATCAAGATGACAAGTTTCATATTTATCATTATTCTTTAAAGCATACGTGTCATCACAATAATCATCATAGATAGGAGGCATGCTTTCATCATAGTAAATTTGCTCATCAAAGCTTGAGGGACAAAAAATATCATCTTCATCAAACATAGCTTCCCCAAGCTTGTGGCTTTGCATATCATTAGCATCATGGATATTCAAGGAATTCATACTAACAACATTGCAATCATGCTCATCATTCACATATTTTATGCCAAGCATTCTATGTAATTCTTCTTCTAGTACTTGACCACAATTTTCCTTCCCATCATTCTCACGAAAGACATTAAAAAGAAGAAGCATATGAGGCATCCTCAATTCCATTTTTTGTAGTTTTCTTTTATAAACTAAACTAGTGTTAAAACAAGAAACAAAAATATTCGATTGCAAGATCTAAAGATATACCTTCAAGCGCTAACCTCCCCGGCAACAGCGCCAGAAAAGAGCTTGATGTTTACTACACAACCTTCTTCTTGTAGACGTTGTTGGGCCTGCTAGTGCACAGGTTTGTAGGACAGTAGCAAATTTCCCTCAAGTGGATAACCTAAGGTTTATCAATCCGTAGGAGGCGTAGGATGAAGATGGTCTCTCTCAAGCAACCCTGCAACCAAATAACAAAGAGCCTCTTGTGTCCCCAACACACCCAATACAATGGTAAATTGGATAGGTGCACTAGTTCGGCGAAGAGATGGTGATACAAGTGCAATATGGACGGTAGATATAGGTTTTTGTAATCTGAAAATATAAAAACAGCAAGGTAACTAATGATAAAAGTGAGCGTAAACGGTATTGCAATGATAGGAAACAAGGCCTTGGGTTCATACTTTCAGTAGTGCAAGTTCTCTCAACAATAATAACATAGATAGATAATATAACAAGCCCTCAACATGCAACAAAGAGTCACTCCAAAGCCACTAATAGCGGAGAACAAACATAGAGATTATGGTAGGGTACGAAACCACCTCAAAGTTATTCTTTAGGATCGATCTATAAAAGAGTTCATACTAGAATAACACCTTAAGATACAAATCAACCAAAACCCTAATGTCACCTAGATACTCCATTGTCACCTCAAGTATCCGTGGGCATGATTATACGATATGCATCACACAATCTCAGATTCATCCAACCAACATAAAAGTACTTCAAAGAGTGCCCCAAAGTTTCTACCGGAGAGTCAAGAACGTGTGCCAACCCCTATGCATAGGTTCCCAATGTCACGAAACCCGCAAGTTGATCACCAAAACATACATCAAGTGTCACATGATATCCCATTGTCACCACAGATAATCACGGCAAGAAATACATCAAGTGTTCTCATAAAGACTCAATTCGATAAGATAACTTCAAAGGGGAAACTCAATTCATCACAAGAGAGTAGAGGGGGAGAAACATCATAAGATCCAACTACAATAGCAAAGCTCGGGAAACATCAAGATCGTATCACCTCAAGAACACGAGAGAGAGAGAGAGATCAAACACATAGCTATTGGTACATACCCTCAGCCCCGAGGGTGAACTACTCCCTCCTCGTCATGGATAGCGCCGGGATGATGAAGATGGACACCGGTGATGGGTTCCCCCTCTGGCAGGGTGCCGGAACGGGCTCCCGAGAGGTTTTTGGTGGCTACAAAGGCTTGCGGCGGCGGAACTCCCGATCTATCTTCTGTTCTAGAAGTTTTAGGGTATGTAGGTATATATGGGTGCAGGGGGTACATCGGAGGAGCTACGAGGGCCCCACGAGGCAGGGGGCGCGCCCCCCACCCTCGTGGGCAGCCCGTATCTCCCCTGACGTGCACTCCAAGTTCCCTGGGTTGCTTTCCTTCCAAAAATAACATCTCTAGTTGATTTCATTCCGTCTTGACTTTGTCTGATATTCTTTTTCCTAGAAACACTAAAATAGGCATAAAACAACAAATCTAGGCTGGGCCTCCGGTTAATAGGTTAGTCCTAAAAATAATATAAAAGTGGATAATAAAGCCCAGTGTTGCCTAAAACAGTAGATAAAGTAGCATGGACCAATCAAAAATTATAGATACGTTGGAGACGTATCAGTCATCGCCAGGGTTGAGTAGACCCTTGGCGTATGGTGCTTTAGCGTCGCGGATCAAGATAGGCATGTCAGCACCGAGAGGCTGCAACTCGCCGCACAACATGATCGATGGCGTGCCGCAGAGCAAGCTAGGCGTGTCCATGCCGATAGGCTGCGGCTCACCGCACGACGAGACCTTTGGAGCACCATAGAGCGAGAGGCGCGGCGCGCCGCACAGCAAGAGCGGATCCATCGGTGCTTGCCTGCTGTCGACAGGGCATCACAGCTGGGTACACATCCTGTCAGTACTCCCATTCCTCGCCAGGAGTGGGCAGAGGCCCTCTACGCCGTACTTGCACCAGAGGCCGGCCGCGCCATAATTGTACTAGATGCCCACCATGCCGTTTGCATGGGTCGCGCCATTCGCCTTGTCCGCGGCCCGCTCGATGCCAATGCGCTGGTCGGTAGGCTCGACCGCCTGACACCTGGGCGCAGTTGAAGAAAATGGTCGTCACATCTTCAAGTTGGTGATCTCCAATGAAATAGCCAACTTGGAGCTCGAGATCACGCTCCAAATGTACCATGACCGTGTCGACAGATTGGACGAACGCCTGCACGAGTTCAGGCAGAGCCAAGAGCTACCATAGGCAAGGGATGGTCATGGTCTCATGGACGCGTTTTATTTTGTTGAGTCATTTCAACGTGGATCGCTATGTATTCACAACAACCATAATATTGCTTTGTTTCAATGTGTGTACTCTATTTTCCGTTCTTATATGTTCTAGTTCAATGTGTGTATATACGCTTTCCATTCTGTATATGTGGATGATAACAACCAGATACAAATTAGTATTAAAAAACAGATAGAAAATGGAATTCATAATATATACATATATATATATAAATTTTTCATTAGTTCATCACAAAATATATGTCATATCATCACATATACGTGATGATACTTGACTACTAGGTACAATGCATAAAATTGAAAACAAACAATACTAAAACTAATAATCCCTCCCGGGGGCAATATTCCGGCAGCCCCTCACCAGCAGTTCCTTGGTGTGCGGCGTCTTCCCAGCACGGAGGCAGTACTTTGCCTCCTCCGCATCGCAGCGCTTGACGTACCGATTTGCCTATTTGCATTTTGTTGGGCGACCACCAGAGCTCCTCGTCGGTGGCACGCTGGAGCTTATCGGCCCACCTCCACGCAGCGACGAGGTGCCTAGCGCGTTTCACCTTCCTCGTAAAGTACCCGTCTTCGTACACCTCCTCCGCACGACGACGCGCCTGCCCCAAAAGCTTCACCACCTCCTTTTTTCTAGGCGGCATCATGGGCTTCACAGGCCGCCTGGTACCTGACTTCCTCCTCCACCATCTCCTTCTTGAATGCCACTTGCCTGGCTTTCTTAGCCAGCGACAGCGACATCCACAGACAAAGATTGTACTGGCCCGAAAACCATCCATAGTTGGGGGGTCAGGCGAAACCTCGTCCGGCGGCGCGTAGGGGTCCTCCTCGTCACTACTCTTCGACTGAGCGTCCTCGGGGGGCGGCGACTCCTCATCAGCGCGTGGGCAGATCGGCGGCACCATGGTAGAGATTTGAGAGAGGGGGAGAGGGCGAGTGACGGGAGGATGTAGATGAGAATGCAGGCGGGACGACGTGAGCAAGGTAGTATTTATTGGTGGCCAACATCTAGATCAATGGGAACAATGCACACGCCGGTCGCCGGAATTTAAGAGTACTTTAGTTTGAATTACACACGATTCCCGCAGCAAAATCCGTGTGTGAACTTAATAGCTAACGGTTTCCAGTACAGAACCGTGTCTGATTAATAACCCCCGCTACTCACCTTCCAAACCTCGAGGCACCAAATAGAGTGCAAATCGTGTGGCGGGCTGTTGTCTTGCCAGATCTTTACATTTTCTTTTTTGAACACCAGATATTTACATCGTCTCATGATTTTTTAACTTGCACACAAGTACACAAAAATATGATTTTTCAAACCGTTATGGTTAGTGATACGTCTCCAACGTATCCATAATTTGTTATTGTTCCATGATATTATATTATCTTTTTTGGATGTTTTATATGCATTAATATGCTATTTTATATTATTTTTGGGACTAACATATTAACCTAGAGCCTAGTGCCAGTTTCTGTTTTTTTGCCTGTTTTAGAGTTTCATGAAAAAGGAATACCAAACAGAGTCCAAACGGAATGAAACTTTCGCTATGTTCTTTCTTGGACCAGAAGCAAACCAACAGACTTGGAGATGAAGCCGGAGACGCACCAAGGTGGCCATGAAGGTGGAGGACGCGCCCAGGGGGTAGGGCATGCCCCCCTACCTCGTGGGCCCCTCGGAGCTCTCCTGACCTAGTTCTTTCGCCTATATATACTCCTATACCCCAAAAAATCAAGGGGGGCCACGAAAACACTTTTCCACTGCTGCAGCCTTCTTTACCCATGAGATCCCATCTAGGGGCCTTTTCCGGCGTCCTGCCGGAGGGAGATTCGATCACGAAGGGCTTCTACATCAACACCATTGCCCTTCCGATGAAGTGTGAGTAATTTACCACAGACCTACGAGTCCATGGTTAGTAGCTAGATGGCTTCTTGTCTCTCTTTACTTCTCAATACCATGTTCTCCTTGATGTTTTTGGAGATCTATTCGATGTAATACTCTTTTGCAGTGTGTTTGCCGAGATCCGATGAATTGTCGATTTATGATCAGATTATCTATGAATAATATTTGAGTCTTCTCTGAATTCTTATATGCATGATTGGATATCTTTGCAAGTCTATTCGAACTATCGGTTTAGTTTTGCCTACTAGATTGATCTTTCTTGCAATGGGAGAAGTGCTTAGCTTTGGGTTCAATCTTGTGGCGTCCTTTCCCAGTGACAGTAGGGACAGCAAGGCACGTATTGTATTGTTGCCATCGAGGATAAAAAGATGGGGTTTTCCTCATATTACTTGAGTTAATTCCTCTACATCATGTCATATTACTTAATGCGTTACTCTGTTCTTCGTGAACTTAATACTCTAGATGCAGGCAAGAGTCGGTCGATGTGTGGAGTAATAGCAGTAGATACAGAATCATTTTGGTCTAATTGACATGGACATGATGCCTATGTTCATGATCATTGCCTTAGATATCGTCGTAATTATGTGCTCTTCTATCAATTGCTCGGCAGTAATTTGTTCACCCACCATATTATTTGCTATCTTGAGAGAAGCCACTAGTGAAACATATGGCCCCTGTGTCTCTTTTCCATCATATAAGTTCTCTTTTCCTTCATATTAGTTTGCGATCTACTATTTTGCAATCTTTTACTTCCAAATCTATAAATCAAAAATACCAAAAATATTCACTTTACCGTTTATCTATCTCTATCAGATCTCACTTTTGCAAGTAACAGTGAAGGGATTGACAACCCCTTTATCGCGTTGGGTGCAAGTTTGTTGATTGTTTGTGCAGGTATTCAGTGACTTGTGCATTGTCTCCTACTGGATTGATACCTTGGTTGTCAAACTGAGGGAAATACTTACTCTACTTTTCTGCATCACCCTTTCCTCTTCAAGGGGAAAACCAACGCAAGCTCAAGAAGTAGCAGGAAGAATTTCTGGCGCCATTGTCGGGGAGATCTACGTCAAGTCAAGACATACCAAGTACCAATCATAAACTCTCATCTCTTGCATTACATTATTCATCATTCACCTCTCGTTTTCCTCTCCCCCACCTCTTAACTTAGTTGTGTTTTTCACGTGTTTTATGATCCTCTCTTTTTGCTTCAATTCTTCTCTTTTATGTGGGCATCATTAAAATTATCAATGTCTAGCTAAAAAGGCTTCAAACAATAGCGCTTGTTGGGAGGCAACCCAATTTTTATTTTTGTTCTTTACCTTTTGTTCCTGTTTAGTAATAAATAATTCATCTAGCCTATGGTTAGATGTGGTCTTATGTTTAATTAGTGTTTGTGCCAAGTTAAACCTTTAGGATAGCTTACGGTGATAGTTGTGTTGATCCAGCTGAAAATCAGAAACTTTTGCGCCCAGGAAAATAATTTCAAAATTCATAGAAACGTGCTTTTGATCTGATTCTTTTCTCTCTGGATTGGTACACAAATTTATCAGGTCTTCCAAAAATTTCAGAATTTTTGGAGTTACAGAAGTATTCGAGAGTTACAGATTACTACAGATTGTTCTGTTTTTGACAGATTCTATTTTCTATGTGTTGTTTGCTTATTTTGATGAATCTATGGGTAGTATCGGTGGTATGAACAATGGAAAAGTTGGAATACAGTAGATATTACACCAATATAAATAAAGAATGAGTATGCAATAGTACCTTAAAGTGGTAATTTATTTTCTTATATTAACGGAGCTCATGAGATTTTCTGTTGAGTTTTGTGTTGTGAAGTGTTCAAGTTTTGGGTATGGATTTGATTGACTATGGAATAAGGAGTGGCAAGAGCCTAAGATTGGGGATGACCAAGGCACCCCAAGGTAATATTCAAGGACAACTAAAAGCCTAAGCTTGGGGATGCCCCGGAAGGCATCCCCTGTTTCTTCTTCGTTTAGCGGTAACTTTACTTGAGGCTATATTTTTGTTCACCACATGATATGTGTTTTGCTTGGAGCGTCTTGTATAATTTGAGTCTTTGATTTTTAGTTTATGAAAGTGCAACTATCCCTAGGTGGTTTTGCTAATGATTAACAACATATAGCTCATTGAACTAATGGCATCTCAAGATAAATATTTCAGGAAACTTTAGTGATTGGCATGGCATGGATTAGGATTGTGGACCCCTCAAAATGCTAAGGACAAAAGATTGGCTCAAGCTCTAAAGTCCAAGACTCTACATTTTCTATTTTAGTGATCCAAGATCACATTGAGTCTATAGGAAAGCCAATACTATTAAAAGGGGATGAGGTGTTGCTTAATGGCTTGCTTGCTCAAAAGGCTTAGTGATATGCTCCAAAATCCCTTAACCACTTTCTCATATCCACATATGTCCCAAACCAAAATTCAAACTCAGCCCCACCAATTTGATCCATCCGGAGCCATCGAGTTCATTTGACATAGCCACTGCCAAAAACCCTAATCACTTCGGTCTCACTGATAGGGATCTCGATCTCACCGAGATGGGGTTGGAAACTCTCTGTTTCCCTTTGTAATGTTTCGGTCTAACCGAGATGAGCGATCAGTCCCACCGAGTCTGTAATGCAAACTCTCTGTTTCCCTTTTGTAACGCTTCGGTCCCACCGAGACGAGCGAATCGATCCCACCGAGTTTGCCTGACCAACTCTCTGGTTAGCTTATTACCAAAGTTGGTCCAACCGAGTTTGTGTAATCGGTCCAACCGAGATTACGTTATGCCCTAACCCTAGTGATATCGGTCCCACCAAGTTGACATGTCGGTCCCACCAAAATTGCCTAACGGTTACATTATGTATTGAATCGGTCCGACCGAGTTTTTTGATTCGGTCCCACCGAGTTTGGTATATTGCGTGTAACGGTTAGATTTTGTGTGGAGGCTATATATACCCCTCCAACCTCTCCTCATTCGTGAGGGAATCCATCAGAACGTGCCTACACTTCCACTACTCATTTTCTAAGAGAGAGCCACCTACTCATGTGTTGAGACAAAGATATTCCAACCCAACCATATGAATCTTGATCTCTAGCAATCCCCAAGTTGCTTTCCACTCAAATCATCTTTCAACCAAATCCAATCCTATGAGAGTGAGTTGAGTGTTGGGGAGACTATCATTTGAAGCACAAGAGCAAGGAGTTCATCATCAACACACCATCTATTACCTTTTGGAGAGTGGTATCTCCTAGATTGGTTAGGTGTCACTTGGGAGCCTCCGACAAGATTGTGGAGTTGAACCAAGGAGTTTGTAAGGGAAAGGAGATCACCTACTTCGTGAAGATCTACCCTAGTGAGGCAAGTCCTTTGTGAGCGATGGACATGGTGGGATAGACAAGGTTGCTTCTTTGTGGACCCTTCATGGGTGGAGCCCTCCGGGGACTCACGCAACCGTTACCCTTCGTGGGTTGAAGTCTCCATCAACGTGGATGTACAATAGCACCACCTATCAGAACCACGCCAAAAATATCTGTGTCTCCTATTGCGTGTGCACTCTCCAAACCCTTCCCTTTACATTCTTGCAACTTGCATGCTTTATTTTCCGCTGCTTATATACTCTTTGCATGCTTGCTTGACTTGTTCTAAATTGTTAAAATATGCCATGAACTAAAATTGGGAAAAGGTTAAGTTTTTATTTGGTCAAGTATCACCCCCTTCTAGACATACTTTCGATCGTACAATTGGTATCAGAGCTTTGGTCTCCATTTGCCTTGATTTGCATAGCCTTTGGTGATCATAGCCTTGGTTTCACAACCTAGGAGAGTATGGCATCTAGCGAGGGAAATTACCACCGTAGAGGTCCTTACTTTGATGGTACAAATTTTGCTAGTTGGAAGCATAAGATGAAAATTCATATTCTTGGACATAACCCCACCGTTTGGGCTATTGTGTGTATTGGCTTGCAAGGTGAGTTCTTCGATGGGAGAGAACCGAACCGTGAAACTACCGCGGAAGAGATGAAGATGCTGCAATACAACGCTCAAGCTTGTGATATCCTCTTCAACGGATTGTGCCCCGAAGAATTCAACAAAATTAGCCGCCTTGAGAATGCAAAGGAAATTTGGGATACTTTGGTTGATATGCACGAAGGTACTGACTCCATCAAGGAATCCAAATTGGATGTGCTTCAAAGTCAACTTGACAAGTTCAAAATGAAGGATGGTGAAGGTGTTGCTGAAATGTACTCTAGGCTTGCTCTCATCGCAAATGAGATTGCCGGCTTAGGAGGTGAAGAGATGACCGATAAATTCATCATCAAGAATATCCTAAGAGCCTTGGATGGAAAATATGATACCGTGTGCACATTGATCCAAATGATGCCAAATTACAAAGATCTCAAGCCAACGGAAGTCATTGGAAGAATTGTTGCTCATGAGGTGTCACTCAAGGATAAGGAAGACCTTCACAACAAGTCCAGTGGTGCTTACAAGGCCTCACGTGATGCTCCTACATCATCAAGTAAGAAACAAACCTTCAATGAGGAACTGAGCTTAATGGTGAAAAACTTCAACAAGTTCTATAAGAGTAGAAGCAAGGAAAGAAGTTCCAAGTCAAGGTCCTACAATGACAAAAGATCTTCGAGTCGTGAACGTAGTTGCTACAACTATGGAAGACTCGGACACTACTCCAATGAGTGTATGGCTCCTTACAAAAGGAGAGAAGAGTCACCTAAAAGTAGAAGTAGAAGAGAAGAATCACCACCAAGAGAGAGAAGGAGTAGAGATGATCGTTATGAATGAAGAACCTCCCGGAGAAGCAAAGATTCAGAAAGGAAGGACAAATCATCAAAGAGCTACACAAAGCGAAGACATCAAGCTCATGTTGGTGAATGGGTATCCAGCTCCGACTCCGACCATCACTCTGAGAGAAGCTATCACTCCGACTCAAGGTGTTACCGGTCTAGCACTTGTGTCAACCAACTCCTACGACATATTTGACTCACCAAATGAAGGAATTGGAAGATGCTTCATGGCTAAAGGCCCAAAGGTATCACACCCCGAGTATGTTGATTTCAATAGTGATGAAGATGACTTGTTAGGTGTTGATGATTTACTTGTTGACAACTCTAGTGATGAATACTATGATGAAACGTCAATTAATCATACTAATCAACAAAAAACGATTGACAATGATAAGGAGAAGATTGAGCGTCTAACTAAAGAACTAAACACTCTTAAGTTAGCTCATGAAACTACCTTGGAAGATCATCGAGAACTTTTAAAGACTCATGAGAAGTTACGCTTTGAAAGGCTCAACCTTGAGCAAGAGCATGAGTTTTTAAAGGCAATCAATGATGATCTTCGCGAGAAAAGTTCTTACATTGCCAAGCATTTACTCTTATCTACTTACATGCCACAAGTTAAGTCTAGTAACAAGAGTAAGAAAGATTCTTCTTCTAGTAGTAACAATAATCATGCTAAATCCAATGTTGTTGCTTCTAGTAGTTCTCTTGATTCCACTAATGATTCTCTTAGCCAAGTTACACTTGAGCAAGAAAGTAGCTTATTGAAGGGAATTATAGAGAAGGGTGTCTACAAGAGCCTTGCCGGAAGTAAGCAATTTGAGGAAATTGTACGCAAGCAAGGAAGGCACCGGAAGAATCAAGGTGTTGGTTTTGAATGAAAGTTCAATGCCAATGGAGTTGAGTGGGAAGAAGATCAATACCCCAAGACAAAGTTTGTTCCCCAACAAGAGAAGTATTATCCTACTTCTTTCCAAGGGACACAAGCTCAAGATGATCTTCCTCCACAAGACCACAAGCAAAAAGGCAAGGACAAGCTTCAAGAAGAGATTGATGCATTTGAAGAAGCTCCCAAGGCCTTGGTCAAGTGGGTTCCCAAGACTACATCAAGTTCTACTTCATCAGGTTCCACTACAACCCCAAGGATTCCCATCAAGATGATGTGGATTCCAAAGAAGAAGGACTAGAGAGTTCTTGAGGGTGACTCCACCAGTATACTTCACTCATTATCATTTTGGCAAGGACAAGTGCAATCTACTTCCACATCTAGCACTAGTTCAAGGAGTCACAAACCCTCTTGTTGGTAAGACAAGGGACAAGGTAACCTAATGTTTTCATGGACATCATCTTGTGTGTGCATCACTCTATGTCTATGGATATCCTTGTTTGTTCCTTGTGGGACTAACCCGTGTAGGTGTTGAAAGTGCAACTCACTCCAATGGATTGCTCCAAATGATCTACAACAACATTGAACATCCACATCTTCAACACCTACATGAAGTCATCATCGACAAAACCCAAGGTTAGTTCATCCCTCTTAGGGAGGATCTCACATCTAGGGGGAGCTTTACTCTAAAGAATTGAGCTGAAGCAACTCTAATGGTGTGAACACAACAATGCTTTATATAAAAGTGGTAACTCCACTTGTGCTTAAACGATGAGTATGACCTATGATCAAATGTTCTCATTTGACTCCTAAGTCAATATACTCATATATAGATGTCCTAGTCATCGCCAATTGTTTGATAGATGCTAGAATTGGTTGTGCATGCTTTGTCACATGTTTCATTTGCCATTTTTATTGTGTGAGCATGTTGATTGCATATTTCACTCATTCGAGGACATCCACTTGTTGTTCTGCTTGTTTGGTCTCTTTTTCTCTTTTGCCAAGTGGATGGACAAGAATGCCTAAGAACCTTCTCTAGCTATCTATGCTTTTCTCGTCTCAAACTCTATTCATGTGACATCACAAAGTTTGATCAAGGCAGATTCAAACCACTCTGTGTGAGGAGCACTCGGAGTCCCCGATTCGTCATAGACTTAAACTTCCAAAATCTCTTTGTGCATTTCGGTCTGACCGAGACATCCATTTCCGTCAAACCGAGTTCACTATGTTGATCTAGGTTTTCATCTCGGTGCAACCGATTTGCAGCAACTGCTTGCGATTCTGCAATCTCGATGCCACCGAGTCGTTCCACTCGGTCACACCGATAGGATCGGGATATATATACCCATGAGTGAGATTTTGGAAATTACTTCAAATCCTCTCAACCCGCGCATGTCCTGCTCTTCCTCCTCGGGTCTCCGAATCGTCTTCTCGCCGCCAACGACCTCCCGCCATTGGACTCTGCCGTCGTCGACGGATTCTGCTCCGCAGTCGCTGCCGTAGCAAACACTCGCCGCTCTAGGGTACATGTTCGACCCCTTGTGCTTTCTTTTTAACTCTGATTCCTAGCACAAGGACAATGCCATGCTTCTTGCCACGAATGAGATTAATCTATCCAGCTAAATCTTCCCTAGACCTAGATTGATTCAAAAAATTTAGGGTTAGCTCTCTGCAGAACTCATCTCGGACCAACCAAAATGTAGAAATTAGTCTCACTGATTCGGCTTAGGCCATTGCACATGCACTTTTCGGTCTGACTGAAAATTGCAAATCGATATGACCGAGTTCAAGATTCTGTGAATCCCTAGCAATCTCGATGCCACCAAGCTGTGACTCGGCCCAACCGAGTTCACTAGTTTAGGTTCCAAGTGTTGCTTCGGTATCACCGAGTTTATCAACTCGGTAGCTCCGAGGTCATTTCTGTTGAGAACTAAAACTAAGTTTTTGACTCAATTTATTTTGCAAAACCTCTATGCTTTGTGATGCTCATCTACTCTACCTCATCTACAACCTATTCACAGGGTCTACTGATAGTTTGCCTGCAAGATGTCTGACCAGAGTGACAGCCAGAATAGATCTGAACAGCCAGAGCAGTTGAGTGAGGGCACTAGTCCCTCTAGCAGCTATGATGAGGGCAGCAGGAGCACACCTAGTAACTTGCCGAAGGCAGCTACTAGAGCAAGGAGGAAGAGAACTTCTGATTCAGAGGATGAAGACTATGTTACAGCTGAGGATGAGGCCACTTCTAAGAAGAAGGTGGTGAAGAAGAAGTTTGGCACTGCTGCATCAACTAAGCTAGGCATGAACAGAAAGGCGCCAGCTAGGAGAGTGCCTACATCCAAGCCAAGAAAATTTGCCACAGGAGAAACCATGAAGTTCACAATTGTATCTGAAGAAGAGGCAGCTGGTGAGGATAAGAAGAAGAAGAGGGCAAGAACCACAACAGCTAAAGTACTTGGAAAGTCTACAATGGTGAGATCTGATGATGAAGAGGAAGAGGATGCTGCTCCAGCACCTAAGGCTCAGAAGCTCATGGGAGACGCAATTAAGTCAGGGGCTGCTGCTAAGCCCAAAACTGCTCCCAAAGCTGCTGCTCCAGCCACCAAGTCTGCACCCAAGAGGAGTACAAGGAACATTCCTGCTGAGGAGAAGAACAAGGCCCAGTGCCTGAAGTTGAAGAAGAGGAAGCTGAAGCCCAAGTGCTAAGGAAGCTCAAGCCAAAGATTCCAGACCACAATGATGCACATCCTTTAGCAAAGGACATGAGGATCAGGAAGGATGCAGGTCTGAGATAGTGGAAGAAGAATGACCCATATGCTGTAAGGAGGAGAACTGCTGTGGATTACAGGTTCCATACAAAGGAACAACAAGATTTCTATGAGACTATTCTGCTTGATAAGAAGCCCATAGTGCGTGACATGAGATAGGTTGACTCGACCTACATCAGAGAAAATGAAGATCACTTCTCAGGTGTGTATGACAGCTTCAAGGCTTGTGAAGTGGACAAGTTTGTTGGCCAGAAGCTCACAAAGTGGCATGATGAGGTGATCATGCAATTTTACTCCACTGCTCATTTTTATCCTGATGGCAAAATTTTATGGATGTCAGAAGGTACAAGGTACCAATCCACTGTTAATGAATGGGCCAGATTGATCAATGCCCCAGAAGCTCATGAAGATGACTTGGATGTGTATGCCAATAACAAGAAAGACCATAACTCTATGGCAAGCATGTACAAGGAGATTCCTGATGCATACCTGGAAATTCACAAGTTTGGCTCAGTGAAGCACTTACTATCAGGCCTGCCTACTGTCAATACCATCCTGAGGCATACTCTTTTGCCCAAGTCTGGAGATCACAGAATGATAAGAGGACACTCCATCAACTTGCTGCACATTTCTCATGTCCCTCAAAAGTTCAAGGTGATGAGTCTAACTGTGGAAACAATCGACAGGACAGCTGCAGATCAGAAGAGGTCTTGTGGGTATGCTCCACAAATTCAGGTGCTCATGAACTCCAAGATGGGCATAGGCACTTATCTGTTGGACAAGGAGCATTTACCCCTCATGCCAGATTTTGAGGATAACATTATTGTCATGAATGAGGAAGATCCTTCCTCTGCAAGCACATGAGAAGAGAGAGAAGGAAAGGGCAGAGAAAGCTGCAAAGATGCCAAGTGTTGAAGAGGAATCTCAGGTGTTCTTGAAGAGTAAGCAAGATCAGCTTGGATATCTAATCCAATCCACCTTGAGGATTGGGAAGGGCTTGGCCACCCTGACTCAAAATTAGGAGAGCTTGGAGAGGATCATTGAGCAGAAGTTCTTTGATCTTGATGTCAAAGTCACTGAGATTCAGTCAGTAATTGAGCAACTTCAGGAGGAAGTGGAGGAGAAGAAAGGCAAGTCTACTACAGATGCTTTCACAAGAGTGCCAAGAAGTCAGAGGTCTGCTGCAGTGCCTGTTCCAAATACAAGAGCCACTACTTCTGCACCAGTAGCCACAGCTTTAGTGCCACCAGCTCCAGCAGCCACTCCACCAGCTCAAGCTACATCTACAGAAGCTTTCGTCCTTGGAGTCATCTCTACACCACCTCATGAATACCAAGCTTGAGAGACGTATAGCACTATGCATATTTTTAACTTTTTGTAACTTGTTGCCAAAGGGGGAGAAATATGTATAGATCATAGTCTTCGAGAGAGAGTGTGTGTGTTGCTTTTGTCTCTCTTTGCGCTTTATTTGCTTGATAATTTATTGTGTGTTTGTTTGATACACTATGACTTTTGTGAGATACTTGGATGATCATGTGGTTGATCATATGCTACTTTAATGCATTATATCTAGTTATGAACATTCACTTTGCGTCGTGATGAGTGCATGTTTTCAATTATTATCATTTTGGGCGCTCCACCAAGATGTATGTGACATGGAAGAGTGACCCATGATCCTAACACATTGTGCATTTGCAGTCCAAAGCAAATTTTAAATAATGCACAAATTAGGGGGATCTCTTGTTTGTCACATACATCTCAAAGCGACGATGTATTTCAATCTTATTATCATTTGTCAAAGCTTTGATATATATGTTTGTCATCAATTACCAAAAAGGGGGAGATTGAAACTGCAACAATCCCTGGGTGGTTTTGGTAATGATTAACAACATATAACTCATCGAACTAATTGCATCTCAAGATAAATATTTCAGGAAAGTTCAATGATTGGCATGGCAAGGATTAGGATTGTGGACCCCTCAAAATGCTAAGGACAAAAGGTTGGCTCAAGATCTAAAGTCCAAGACTCTACATTTTCTATTTTAGTGATCCAAGATCACATTGAGTCTATAGGAAAGCCAATACTATTAAAAGGGGATGAGGTGTTGCTTAATGGCTTGCTTGCTCAAAATGCTTAGTGATATGCTCCAAAAGCCCTCAACCACTTTCTCGTATCCACATATGTCCCAAACCAAAAGTCAAACTCGGCCCCACCGATTTGATCCATCCGGCGCCACTGAGTTCATTTGACATAGCCACTGCCAGAAACCCTAATCACTTCGGTCTCACCGATAAGGATCTCGGTTTCATCGAGATGGGGTTGCAAACTCTCTATTTCCCTTCGTAATGTTTTGATCTAACCGAGATGAGTGATCGGTCCCACTGAGTCTGCAATGCAAACTCTCTGTTTCCCTTTTGTAATGCTTCGGCCCCATCGAGACGAGCGAAACGGTCCCACCGAGTTTGCCTGACCAACTCTCTGGTTAGCTTATTACCAAAGTCGGTCCAACCGAGTTTGTGTAATCGGTCCAACCGAGATTACGTTATGCCCTAACCCTAATGATATCGATCCCACCGAGTTAACATCTCTCGGTCCCATCGAAATTGCCTAACGGTCACATTATGTAATGAATCGGTCCGACCGAGTTTTTTTATTCGGTCCCACTGAGTTTGGTATGTTGTGTGTAACGGTTAGATTTTGTGTGGAGGCTATATATACCCCTCCACCCTCTCTTCATTCATGAGGGAAGCCATCATGTCAGTGGAAAACGACACCTATGGGATCAGTGCAATCCCATCTACGCTTGGCGGGCGCGAGGTTGTGGAAACAACGGGTCCAGGAGCCAGCACAAAGATCGTTTACCAAGGTTCGGGCCGCGAGGATGCGTAATACCCTAGTCCTGCTTTGGTGTATATTTGAGTGTTCTTGAGTTCTTGAACTAGCTACGGCGTGTGCGTAGTCCAAAAGATCTGAATCCCCCCTCAGTATGCCTCGAGCATCCTTTTATAGTCAAAGGGGTCGCCATACTGACACACAGGAGGTGGAAAGGTATACAGTGTACAAGCTTATCGTCTGTCATTACGGGACAGGAACGCATTAAATGCGCTCCTTAGGTGTCCCCTTGCTTTATTGGGGACGGTAATGAGGCATGTCCCGTCCATCGCCGCTCCGTCTTGCTTCGACACGTGTCTAGGCCAATGAGGCGTGCAGTGCCATGTAGGCTGGCAGGCTGCTGAGTTGGCGTGGTGGTAGGATCTTCATGAAGATCTACATGCCACCACGCAGGTGCTTTCTGAGTTGGCCTAGAGGCCGCATGTCGCCACGCAGGTGCTCGCCTAGTTGGTGGGCTGGCAGCTATATGGGAATGGCGGTGGAGTCCTAGCAGATGTGGGCCTGGCTGCGGCCCCGTGGATGTCCCCGGCAAGAGTCTTGCCGGGGTCCCGACAAGGGTCTTGTCGTGACATCGCGGTCGTCCCCGGCAAGGATCTTGCCGGAGGTCTCGTGGATTTCCTCGGCAAGGATCTTGCCGAGGATCGTCATCTTCTAGTCCTCATCTGATCTTGTGTGCTTATGATCTTCACAAAGATCTGCATGCCACCATGGAGGTGCCTCCCGAGCCTTGGTTCCAATGTGATCGATTGCGTTGGAACCCTTGGGCTCGAGGGTGGCGCGCTCTGCTGAGCAAGTTGCCCCGGCAAGGGTCTTGCCGGGGGAGTCCACCTCGCCCTCTTGCTTTTTGTATCTCTGGTCTTGGCGTTGCTTTGATTGTCTTGCGCCTTCGGCTTCCCTCCTCTGCCCTGCTAAGTGTGGCCGCGGGCGCGGCTCTGACTGCCCATGCACAAGTAAAGGGGTACAAAGGAGAGCCCCTACTTTTGTACACCGACTGGAGCCCCCAGGCCTGGGCCACACATAAGCGCAACATGCTGTTGGGCTAGGCCCAGAATAGTGCGCGGGCAGGTGGGACGGATTTTTACCGCGGTGACTTCTTCGTCTGCTGCGCTTCCCCACGACCCGTGTCAAATGCGTGGGGGTCATGCGTGGGGTGATCGCAGCATGCTTGCGTCACCCCGCGGTTAATAGTAAAGAGGCAGTCTGCATCCTCCCCATAAAAACAGAGGAAGCTGTAGGGGCGCGGCTCATTTACTAAGTGGACACGGGTCATCGGCATTATGGCACCCGCACCCCACGATCACGGGGTGTGAGACGGCCGTCCCACTTGCCATCTAAATCCTGGCTCGCCCGCCACGTGTCCTCCAGGCCTCGGGGAGGGCATGCAATGGACACAGAGGGTGGCGGAGAGGGCCAGGGCCTCGACGGGCGACCAGCCCCCGACGGGCGCTTCATGCACGCCGGTGGTGGAGATCAGCCCGGATAGCAGCCCCCGTCTCAGCCCCCAGCGTGCGTTCACCACTCACTCCTCATCAACGTGTGTTGGGGTATGATCTCTTGGCACTGACCTTGTTGTGGCTGCAGGAGGAGGATGGCAGCAAGAGGAGCCACCGAGGGCCACCCCCAACACGCCGCCCCGAGGGGCGTCCCCAGCAAGGGCGCCAAGCACCAAGCACATGCGCACGGAGGAGGAGGAGGCGAACTTGGGCGCTGGTGGCTCCGTCCCGGCGACAGATGTTGGCGGGGAGGGGGCCACTTCTTCCTAGCCCGGCACTGGTAAGTTATTCGCTTTCTGTCCCTATTCTTCGAGGGCGTTCTTGGAGCCTTGGAGCAGTTTCGCTCTAACAAAGCAAGCTCTTTGGCCAATGAGGCCCGGCAGCTTTGCCGGGTGCCCTGACCAAGGTCCTCACCAAGGTGGCGTACTGGAACCCCAACCTCGACTTCGACGCCACGCTGGAGAGCTTGCCGGAGGATGTGGACCTCGCAACACTCGAGGAGCGTATCAAGTCCATCATCAGCCGTGTCGATGGAGTTTGGAGGATAGAAGGCCAGCGCCGGGACTAGGCACCCCGTTTCTCATCGCCGTTGCATGTTCACGACCAATACAATTTTTATCTTTAGTTAGAACCGCAGCAACAATTGATGTAATATAACTCTGCAGTACTTTGAAATGATGCATGTTATTTTCCAGTTTGATCTCTCTTTGTATGTCCACCCTACGTTAATTGGGTAGGCTTGCCAGTGCGTAAACCCAAGCCGCGGCGCCTCGAGGACGGATCCCAATAGCCTATCGGGTGTGCTTGCTTCCAGGCAAATCACCTTACCGTTCTCAGTGCGGCCGCTCAAACTGTCGAGCGGACTCGAAACAGAACGAGAGCGTTGCCAATAGCGGAAGGCCACCCTGCCATTCTCGACGCAGCCGCTCGAACTATTGAGCGGACTCGAAACAGAACAAGGGTGTTGCCGATAGTGGAAGGGCCGCATTGCGTGCAGGTTTCTCATACAGAGGGAAAGATCTCCGAGGAGAATAATCTTATCTAACAAGAATTACTCAAAGTTTTGTGTGACTTAGCTTTTCTGTTGCTGCGCGAGCATTCACTGCACCCGCAAATGATGCCGCTTGGTCGGTCGCCTTATTCCTAGGAAGCCATGGTGATGAAGCACTACTAAACTAACTGCTAAATCGGATTTCCACAACTGCGCCCCCTACCTGGCGCGCCAAAGATGTCGGTGGAAAACGACACCTATGGGATCACTAGAATCCCTACTACGGTCGGCAGGCGTGAGGTTGTGGAAAGAGCGGGTCTAGGAGCCAGCACAAAGATCGTTTACCTAGGTTCGCGCCGCGAGGATGCGTAATACCCTAGTCCTGCTTTGGTGTATATTTGACTGTTCTTGAGTACTTGAACTAGCTATGGCGCGTGCATAGTCCAAAAGATCTGAGTCCCCCCTCAGTATGTCTCGGGCCTCCTTTTATAGTCAAAGGGGTCGCCATAGTGGCACACAGGAGGTGGAAAGGTATACAGTGTACAATCTTATCGCCTGTCATTACGGGACAGGAACGCATTAAATGAGCTCCTTAGGTACCCCCTTGCTTTATTGGGGACGGTAACGAGGCCCGTCCCGTCCGTCGCTGCTCTGTCTTGCTTTGACACGTGTCTAGGCCAACAGGCGTGCAGTGCCATGTAGGCTGGCTGGCTGCTGAGTTGGCGTGGTGGTAGGGTCTTCATGAAGATCTGCATGCCACCATGCAGGTGCTTGCTGAGTTGGCCTAGAGGCCGCACATCGCCACACAGGTGCTCGCCTAGTTGGTGGGCTCGCAGCTGTATGGGAACGACTGTGGAGTCTTGGCAGATGTGGGCTTGGCTGCGGCCCAGCGGATGTCCTTGGCAAGAGTCTTGCCGGGGTCCCGGCAAGGGTCTTGCCGGGGTCCCGGCAAGGGTCTTGCCGGGGTCCCGGCAAGGGTCTTGCCGTGACATCGCGGTCCTCCCTGGCAAGGATCTTACCGGAGGTCTCGTGGATTTCCTCAGCAAGGATCTTGCCGTGGATCGATGTCTTCTGGTCCTCATCTAATCTTGTGTTCTTATGATCTTCACGAAGATCTGCATGCCACCATGGAGGTGCCTGCAGAGCCTTGGTTCCAATGTGGTCGATGGCGTTGGAACCCTTGGACTCAAGGGTGGCGCGCTCTGCTGGCACTGGGTAAGTTGCCCCGGCAAGGCTCTTGTCGGTGTTGCGGAGGCTGCCCCGGCAAGGGTCTTGCCGGGGGATTACACCTCGCCCTCTTGCTTTTTGTGTCTCTGGTCTTGGCGTTGCTTTGATTGTCTTGCACCTTCGGCTTCCCTCCTCTGCCCTGCTAAGTGTGGCCGCGAGCGCGGCCCTGACTGCCCGTGCACAAGTAAAGGGGTACAAAGGAGAGCCCCTACTTTTGTACACCGACACATCAGAACGTGCCTACACTTCCACTACTCAGTTTCTGAGAGAGAGAGAGCCACCTACTCATGTTTTGAGACCGAGATATTCCAATTCAACCATATGAATCTTGATCTCTAGCCTTTCCCAAGTTGCTTTCCACTCAAATCTTCTTTCCACCAAATCCAATCCTATTAGAGTGAGTTGAGTGTTGGGGAGACTATCATTTGAAGCACAAGAGCAAGGAGTTCATCATCAACACACCATCTATTACCTTTTGGAGAGTGGTGTCTCCTAGATTGGTTAGGTGTCACTTGGGAGCCTCCGACAAGATTGTGGAGTTGAACCAAGGAGTTTGTAGTGAGGCAAGTCCTTCATGGGCGATGTCGTGGTCCTAAGACTAACAGTAGAAAGGGGGTAGGTATGGAGAGGCAAGATCTCAGCTATGGTTAAGGTGTATACGCAAGACTTACGAGTTCAGGCCCTTCGCGGAGGAAGTAATAGCCCTACGTCTCGGTGCCCGGAGGCAGTCGACTGGATTATATGTGTGTGGTGTTACAAGGGGTGCCAACCCTTGTGCCAGAGGAGGGGATGGCTTATATAGAGTGCGCCAGTACCCCAACCATCCACCATTACAAGGGGTTCAATGTACGTAAAGACAAAGCGTTACTAGTAATGCCAACTATAAGTGTGATTAATGACCTTTAAGACTCCAGACCGAATGTCTGACCGTTGCAGTGCTGAGTGACTCCTGGTCTTCAGTAAGTCGAGTGGTTCCTTGTATGGTCGAGTGACATCAGGTAAGAAGGGTACCTGAGTGATATGATTCGTCGAGTGGATTGCACTCGACACCTTTGACTGGGGGTTCTTTGTCGTCTCTTGGACTTCTTTGCTTCTAGGTTAGTGACCTTGGGTAGGGCGTATATATCAGGCCTATGACCCTATCCCGGGTCTGTATCCTCATCAGTAGCCCCCGAATGGATTAAGGTCCGAGTGGAAAGTAGGTTGAAGTTGAACTTGCTCGGAGCTTCGCGCCTCATGAGTATTTCACGTAGAACGAAGGCCTCCTATTGAAACTTCAGCTTCGATTCAGTCACCTTGATCGATTCAGAAAATCGTCGAGTGAACTTGTGACATCATCTATCGAGTATTGCTTTGGGGCGTAGAATCTTTGGCGCGATTGATTGCAGTGAATCCCGGATTTCACGGGATTCGAAATTTCGAGGAAGCGCACGGGATAGAGCATGCTGAAGTAAGCGGGGTGGATAAACAGGAGCGCCTCGATCTCTGCGCCACCTTTTTTGCCACGTGCGACGCGCGCGATTGTTGCGGGATTTGACAGGATCGTCTGGTCCCACATGTCAGCCACTCGGAAGCGGCCCTTTATAAGGCGACGGAGCCGAGGCATTTGTACTGTGCGCGTCTGTTTTCTCTCTTCTTCCTCCGCTTCTCCCCGCATCCGGCTCCTCTAGTCTCGACGCCGCCGTTCCGCCATTATGGTGAATGACAAGACGGCGGTGTTGGAACACGCGAAGAAGGCGATGGGGGCAGCGAAGGGCAAGAAGCGGAATCACGGGTCGTCGTCGTGCTTGGGGCTGCCACCAGGTTGGATCCAAGGTGATTGGATCCGGTCTTCGCTCCGGCAGGAAGATCTGGACGAGCTGGTGGAGTCCGGGTTGATCGCCAAGGGTGCAGCAAGGCTGCCTGAGGGAGAGTCGGAGCCGCAACTTCGACCGGGTGAGTGTGTACTGCTCTCTACCAACGTCGACCAGGGCTTCTCGCTTCCTCCGGGCCCCTTCTTCCGGGGATTCTTGAATTTCTTCGGTGCCCAACTCCATCACTTTTCTCCCAATACCATCACGCACCTTGCTGCCTTCGTGTCTATGTGCGAAAACTTTCTTGGGTGTCGACCGCACTGGGGTCTTTTCAAGCATATTTTCACCATCCGTTCTCAGTCGGTAAAGAAAGCAAATATGAGCGACGAGAAAACCCATGTCATTCAGATGTGTGGGGGTTTGGGTATCCAAAAAAGGCAGAGGAGCTCTTTCCCTTCCACGACTCTCCCAGAATCGGTTAGAGGCTGGGAGTCGACCTGGTTCTACTGCCAGGACCTCGCAACCCCAGGTCAGTCGACCGGACTTCCCCACTTCACCTTTGACCATGTCCATACTCCTTCCTCGCTGAAAGTGACTGCTGCTGAGGACGTGGAGACAAACATGCTAGTTGATAGGGTGGTCCAACTGATCAACGAGGGTGTCACTGGTATGGATCTGCTGGAAGTATTTCTCAGTCGATGCATCCAGCCCCTCCAGGCTCATGACCATCCCATGTGGATGTACTCTGGGGCTAACAACACTGCTCAGGTTCATCCAGAGGAAGTGCCAGCCAAGACCGTGGATATGTGGTTGAAGAGCATTACAGGCAACAAGGACAACCCCAGAGGAGCCAGGAGAGTCATCCCCTTCAGTGATGACAATCAGCCCGACAAGGTGTGTTCCTCATTCCGACTGTTTTTGCATATACATTCCGACTGCTCTTGAGCTCGACTGACTTTCACTCAACTTCTTGTCTTTTAGGTTTTTACGGACATGTATTTGATGCCCAATGGTGAACAAGTTCTGGAGCAAGGCCAGGAGGGAGAGGCCAGTGCGAAGGAGAGCGGTGAGTGGGAATCTTCAGATGATGATGACGAGGAGGAGAGCGAGGAGTCAGATGGCGAGGAGGCGGTCGACTCGCCTCCCCGCTCCGAACACCGATCCAAGCAACACCATGACCCGACATGCGGGCGCGGAAAGAATGTGGCTCCAAGCACCCAGATGCACAAGCGCACTCGGACGTTGACTCCGGAGCCGGCAGAGAAGGTCGCCAAGCAGCCCAAGGTCGCTCCTCCTAAGACTCGGAAGACTCTGCCGAGGATCAAGATGGACGTTCCTGTTGCCTCAGGGTGAGCATCTTTCTTGTGTTTATCCAGGCCGACTGATACTTTGGTTCTGACCGAATGGATCATGTTCCTTTCCAGCCCAACCTCTGTTGTGACTGACATGGATATTGACAAGGCTCCAAGAGACGAGGAGACCGACGACGCAGCCACCTCCCGAGCTAGTAAGTCTGCTCGACCAGAACTCGCTTAGTCGATTGAGTTGTCGGTCAGTTGAATTTCCGATGTTTTTCTTTTGCTGCAGTTCCACGAGACATCGTCGTGCTTCCCGATGATGCAGAAGAAGAAGTGCCTCTACAGGAGAGGAGGAAGAGAGGCAGGGGTTCAAGAAGGAGAGGCCTTGAAGTTCAAATCCCTCAGTCGACGCTGGTGCTTGAGGCGGTGGTCGAGCGATCCGGAGATCTGGTTCGAACCCACATCACATTTGCCAACCCGCTGACGACTGATCGCCTGTCAGGGTAGACTGTTCCTACACCTACTGCTCCGGTGCAACTCCACACATCTGACCCAGCGGCTGCTTCAGCCACCTTGGAGACATCACTCTTTACTGCATACCAGACCCTGGGTGACTCGCCAAGTGCTGCCAGGGAGGCTCTTCGCCAGGTGAACCTTGTTATGGAGTAGGTGAAGGTGATGCATGAGGCCAGCCAGGTGGCCTATAACACCAGCACCACTCTGCAGATCAATGTTAAGGTCAGTGATCTCCCGACTGAACTTTTGAATGATGTCCAAAATGTGAACCTACTATCATGAGTCTATGTTTCATATCCGATCACCCACTGGGGTGTGCTTGCTTTAGAGTTTTAAGAGATCTTCCACTCCACTCGACTCATTCTGAGTCTTAATCTTTTGTCCGAACTAGTGGGGGCACGCAGAGTGCACCCACTGGGTGTAGTCCCCGGGACCACGGTCGGCTGCTGGCAGTCGACTGAGGTCTGAGAATCTACTTTTGTTGTTTTTTTACTCACGCTAGGTAGACCATGCTGAGTGTTTTTATAGGTTAGTGGGGGCACGCTAAGTGCACCCACTGGGCGTAGTCCCCGAGACTACTGTTGAATATGTGATTCGGCAGTAGTCTTAGAGTAACTTTCACTGTCATTGTCTTTTGTTTCTGTCGACTGACATATCTCTCTCGCTGACGACAGAGGTCTTGTCACTACAAAAAAAATACACTTCCGTGATGATACGTGTTTGTCACAGTAGGTCGCGTTTTTTGTCATGCATGTACATCCATGACAAATTTATGACAGAATCAAGATAGTCATACCTGTGTTGTTCTAGAAGTGTTCCATGACATTACCAAAATTATCATCATGGAAGTGTCCACTTCCATGATGATAAATCGCGCGTCACAGAACTACTTACGTCAAGGGTGACCGATACGTGGCATCCACCGTAACGGAACGCCCTTAAGCTATCGGGTCGGGTTTTGGATCCGATAACCCGTTAACAGCCCCGGCCAATGGGGATTTTCCACGTGTAAAATCATCATTGGCTGGAGGAAACACGTGCCGGCTCACCGTTGGGACAGATGTCATCCGCTCATTGGATCGAAGGCGCCTATGATACGGCGACACGTGGCACGGCCCAACAGAGGCCCATTCCTGTGAAAAGGCCGGCCCGTTTGACTTGGTCAAAAGGTGGCGGGCCGGCCCACGGAAAGCCTGTTAACGGCCTGTTCGCATATAGCCCATCTACAGCCCGCTAACCCAAGGCCCATTACGCCCTATCCGAATTAGGCCCAGTAGCATCATCTGGGCCGTCCAATATGATTCAGCCCGTTTAACTTCCGGCCCATGTGTGGCCCATGACTTCTTTCGGCCCATATGAGGACCTTTGTAACTCTTGGCCCATTAAGGCCCGTGGTGAAACTGGCCCGTAATGAACAGTGTATCACTTTATACCCATTAACGACCCGTTATTCCATTGAGCCGTTTCCAGCCCAAGTTATCTTTCGGCCTTCTCAAGGCCCATTGATTCTTGGGCTCATTTGCAGCATTTGGTGACATATGGACCGTTACTGTCATTTTCTGCTTGTGGGCCAAATTCAGCCCGTCGTTACAGTCGTACCGTTTGTAGACCGTTAATACGTCGGGCCGTTTTCATGTCAAAAAAACCCGTTGGGCTGTTTTCATAGAGTTATCAAATACGGCCTATTAACGGCCCGTTATGGTCCACGAATAGTACAGCCCATGATTGGTGAAATGATGATACGCCCCGTAGAAGCCCATGGATCCTACGGCCCGTATGAGGCCCATGGATAGTACGGCCCGTAGAAGGCCCATGGACCCTACGGCCCGTAGAAGGCCCATTGATCCCTAAGGCCCGTATAGAAGGCCGATGGATCCTACGGCCCGTATAGAAGGCCAATGCTCCTACGGCCGAACGAAGGCCCATGGATTATACGGCATGTAGGAGGCCCATGGTTACAACAGTCTGTGTGTTGCCATGATTATTTTGGCCTAGTTACCAAAAAATGGGCTATTGTGGCCACTAGAAAAACACAGAAAAAGAACCGGAGTGACTACAAGCAAACAACTAAACAAGACAATAAGGAGATAAATAAGCAAGCAATTAAGGCTAGCCTATTACCGCTATTACACATATTACATCCATTGGGCATCAAAGTTCGCCACCAGTGCAAATATAGGGAACAAAGCAGCATATTACATACACTGGCCGTCAAAATTGGCCACCAGTGCAAATAAATGCGGCAGCAAAACAAGAGCATAACTGAAACAACTTCAGAAGAGCTCAAGAAGTGTTATCCTGGGTATCCACCATGCTGGCAATAAGCTTAGCAAGCTGATTAGCTTTGTCCTGTTTGGCGCTAAAATCCACCAACGCTTGCTGTTGCACCAAAAAGTATGCATTTGAATGCTCCAGGGACTTCCGCAGCCCTTCCGCTTCTTGTCGCAGCACAACTGATCGATGTCCTTCAGCTTGTAGTTGAGACTCAAGAAACCGTACTGATTCAGACAGTGAGTTTGAATAGCTTGTGCAAGCGGTAGTGGCTAGTAACTTGAACACTAAACCAAGACAGGCCTTTGGGGTTGTCTCACTGTCTTCAAGATAGTCTTCCTTAGCTGTTTTATCAGCTTTGTTGGAGACCAACAAGGATGTGTCACTATCCTGAACCTTATCTGCATTACTTCCTTTACCATTGCTTAATAAGGCACCCTTCCCCAATATTCTGTCAGCATTCTAAAAGAAGAAACAAGCAGACACATAACAAGTTTAGCATGTACTAGTATATGAAACTCATTTCGGTGAACCAGTTCATTAGTAAGGTGGACAGGATTAAACTACCAAGTCTTCTATTGCCAAGTACTAGTACATAATAAAAGCATCAAACAAACATATATCTATGTCCTATGGTCACTGCATTGTCTTGCCAAATCAAAATAGAGACATGGTTTAAATCATATCAGTTCAAGACAAAGCAGCAGTGAAAGAATACAAAGTGTGGGAAACTACACGGCACAACAAGATTTCAGATGGGTACCACGGGTCTACATGTACAACAACACTATTGGCTCTGTTGTGATGCTAGTAATGTGCATGATATGAAAGGCAACTGTATACACAATTGAAATGGAAATCAAAAGAGCTATTGATAAGAGCAAACTTGTTAAAGAAACATGCGTGAACATACCTGCCGTGCCATTGGAGTTTCAATTGGATCCTTCAATTTAAAAATAAGTTTGTATGAGTAAATACAATGATACAAGAGCAAAGCAATCATAGTTAAAAAAGGTGCACCTAAGCGAGCGCTTAAGCGCGCCTAGGCTCTAGGCATTGGCAAAACGCATTGCGCATAACTACGCTTAATCTGTGCATAACCGCGCATAAGCATGCGCTTTGGTCAGTAAAGTGCAAGGCGGTGGCAAAATGCACAATTAACGCCTAACACTTTTTTGAACTATGATAGCAATGGAATCTTAAATTAGAACAGTTGTTCTTCAGGTTTAGGCACTTGTTCTACATGAACAGAGTACAGTAAGACGCAAGAATATAATACTTAAAAATAGAAAATGAGCTCATAGACCTTACCACATTCTTGGTTCGGGACCAGTACAGAACGAGGCGTTCCCAGTCATCGTCCAGTAAATGTGTCTCAGGAGAACGTAAGGGAATTTGATGAGTTTCTTTGCTGGTGAAGTACGTTTTCTTCAGGTAATTCCGATACTGCCACCAAGCATTCTTGAAGATAGCAGAGGTATTAGCACAGGTTACCTCATCCTGAGTTTCCAAATCGGTCCTTCTTTATAGAGAAAAATGGGAAAATTTGCTGTATTATAACCATCATGGAGATAGGATGTATGGGACGAAGCAAAGTAATTGCCATGAATAACATTACTTACACATAACTCCTGGACAAACACCTGCAACTGGCATTTTCCTTCATCTTCAGTATAATATTTCCAAGATGGGAAGATACGCACATACGATTTAACAACATCAAATGCGATAGATGCTAAACTGCGACTGGCTGGTTGTGCTTCATCCACCGGAATAGGCGTACTAACTAGTGGAGTTGGTGTTCGCCATGATAGTACTGGCCCTTTGGGCACTGGAGCTGCCTTACTAACTTCTCTTGTTTGGGAGCTCTGTGGTGGAGATGGTGCTGTGTCAACAGGAACTGGGTTCCTATCGGCTGGGGTTGGGGTTAGATTGGGTGAAGCTGATTCTCTGTCCATCGCAGTAGGGGTACAATATGCGAGAGTTTGGGTTATGTGTGGTAGGGCTGGTTCTTGTGCATGTAAAACTGGGGTGCTATCTCCACCAATAGGTAGCACTGTTTTATTTGAAGACCGTGTTTTTATTCAGTTAGATACTGGCATCACCCGCTCCAATTCAAATGGCTAATAAACAGGAAACATAGTTGAATGTATAGACATTGTATGAGAGACAGATGCAATAGATAGTGTGCAAAAAGAGGGCATGAAATAGTTGACATGTATATTGTTTAACTAAAATGGATAGCATGACATAATTTCACATATATGATGTCTATCTAAACTGGATAACATAGCATAACATAATTCAAAGATATGATGAATAACTAAACAGGATTGCATGACATAATTCACCTACATGTTATCTAAGTAATCAGGATCGCATCATTTAATTCACATATGTGATTTATATGCTAAACAGAGGGCATTCGATATGATGTCTGAACTAAGAACATGGTGTTGAATATTCTATATATGATGTCTAAACTATGCAATGCAAGACACCGTATGCATGATATGAGCAGTATAACTGTGCCAAGTTAGAGCATACACCTCAGTAGGGGAATAGGACTGGTCATCTATCTCTGAATCCATCTCTGAGGAGCTATCGGGACCAGACAAGAGATCTGCTTCGATAGTGTCACGCCCAATATGCGACCCTATCCAAAAGGAACTCGAAGGTCCCTCCAAGGATAGACCCGTATATTGAAACGCTTTTGCAAAGTGGATATCAATACATCAACATTACATAATAGATGGGGATACATACAAGAGGCATACAATGCCACACGAATACAACATCACAATACATCAGAGCATCATCCGACTACGGATGAAACACAAACAGAAACTCAAATGACATCCACCCTGCTAGCCCAGGCTGCCGACCTGGAACCTATCCCCTGATCGAAGAAGCAGAAGAAGAACTCAACGCAAACCAGCATCGCTCTCGCATCATGATCATCGCATAAACCTGTACCTGCAACTGTTGTTGTAGTAATCTGTGAGCCACGAGGACTCAGCAATCCCATTACCATGGGTATCAAGACTAGCAAAGCTTAAAGGGAAAGGAAGGGGTAAAGTGGTGAGGCTGCAGCAGCGACTAAGCATATATGGTGGCTAACATACGCAAACAAGAGCGAGAAGAGAGCAAAAGGAATGGTCGTCAACTAGCAATGATCAAGAAGCGATCCTGAACTCTTACTTACGTCAAACATAACACAGAAATCGTGTCCACTTCCCGGACTCCGCCGAGAAGAGACCATCACGGCTACACACACGGTTGATGCGTTTTAATTCGGATCTGGTGTCAAGTTATCTACAACCAGACATTAACAAATTCCCATCTGCCTATAACCGCAGGCACGGCTTTCGAAAGATTATACCCTGCAGGGGTGTCCCAACTTAACCCATGACAAGCTCTCGCGATCAACGAAGGAATAGACCTTCTCCCAGGAAGACCCGATCAGACTCGGAATCCCGGTTTACAAGACATTTCGACAATGGTAAAACAAGACCAGCAAAGCCGCCCGATGCGCCGACAAATCCCGATAGGAGCTGCACATATCTCGTTCTCAGGGCAACACCGGATGAGACTAGCTACGAGTAAAACCAACCCTCAAGTTGCCCCGAGGTGGCCCCGCAGGCAGCTCAGTTCGGACCAACACTTAGACAAGCACTGGCCCGTGGGGGGCTAAAATAAAGATGACCCTCGGGTTGGCCGACCCAAGGGAAAGGATAGGTGGTGGTGAGGCAAATGGTAAAACCAAGGTTGGGCCTTGCTGGAGGAGTTTTATTCAAAGCGAACTGTCAAGGGGGTCCCATAAATCACCCAACCACGTAAGGAATGCAAAATCCGGGATCATAACACCGGTATGACGGAAACTAGGGCGGCAAGAGTGGAACAAAGCACCAGGCAAAAGGCCGAGTCTTCCACCCTTTACCAAGTATATAGATGCATTAATAATATAAGAGATATTGTGATATCCCAACCAAAATCCTGTCCACCATGGAGAAATCTTCAACTTCACCTGCAACTAGCAACGCTATAAGAGGGGCTGAGCAAAGCGGTAACATATCCAAACAACGGTTTGCATAGGAAATGTGTCAAAGGTTAGAGGTTCATGGCAATTTGGGATGGCTTGATAAACAGGTGATAGGTAGTGCAGCATAGCGATAGAACGAAGCAACTAGCATAGCAATGATAGTAGTGAGATCCAGGGTAGTGGTCATCTTGCCTGAAATACCGCAAGGAAGAAGAACGAGTCCACGAAGAAGACAAAGCCACGAAGACAAACCAAGCGTAGACGAACGAATCCTCACGATTGCAACGGAAATAGGAACTATCAAAAAGAAGCACACAACATAGTAAACACACCACACCAGAACAAGGCATGATGCACAACAATCATGATGCATGACATGGCTACATGAAGCTACTCATGGCAAGAGATGATGCAAGCAAGAGCAACACATCAAGGCAAATTTAAATGAGGCCGGGAACAACATATAACAATTCCGGTAAGTCCTCATATGCATATCTCGAAATTGGTCCAGATATGAATAAACCTTATGTTCAAGTTGTTAAATAGCAAGTTAAGATGCACAAGGAGGATCTACACGAGATTCTAGTCAAGTTACATATAAAGTTCATTTAGTTCGGAGCTACGGCCTAGAAGATATGAGAAAAACAAGTTAAACATGGCATTGATGCAAAATGCACCCAAACATCAAGCAAACACACCAAAACAAGGATGCAACATGATAATATGAAGCTACATGCAAAACTAAGCAAGTTTCATATAGAGCACACTCAAAACGGAGCAACGGTTCAACACACACACATGAAACAAGTTTAAAGGACAAGTTGTCCAAAACAACAACTAGGCATATTGCAAGCATCAAAACAACATGCTACAGCACCACAATACGAAAACAAAAGACATGGACATGATGTACAGGTAAATCACAACAAAACATGAACACTGAGCTATCTCTAGAAATCACTAGAACATGCTCAAACACACATGGTAAGATTGCAAGTTATAACAATTTCAGACTTTGCAGAAAATAACATCACGATGCAATGTTCAGAGCTATCAAACAACATGTTACAGGAACTTATCATGGCAAACAAAGGCATGGCATGATTCTACTAAATGCATAGATCAAAAGTCCCTTACTGACCATAAGCCAAAAAGGATCACAAAATATGATGGCACCCATGTAAACATGGCAAGTTATAATACAGATTCAAACATGGCAGAAACAGAATTATGAAGGCATGTAGATGAGCTTGTACCACTCATCACAGAGCAAGACATGGCATGGAAAGGCACCCAACAGTAAGAATACATATTTGTGAAGCTAAGCATGGCAAGAGCAAGGTCATAGGGTGCATGGAACACTAGCAACAATCATGGAAACAACTAAACTTAATGTTAACATGCTGACAACAACATTATCAAACAACTTTGGAGCAAGGAAACAACAAGCTACAGCAAGCTATAAATGCAACCAGGGGCATGAATGGATAGAGGATGACATGTAGATCAAAACATGTTTATAGAACATCTCCAGATTATGCATAGAATGACTAGTAGCAACATGTTTCTATAGCATCACGAAATAACAGATTTAGCCTAGCGAAACAGCAACAGCAAGCACACTACTTAACAAGCTCGATTCACTCACCACAAGTCATTGCATTACAAGATAAGCATAGCATCATCAAGAAGACATGTTTGTGTAACAATCCAAGTCAATAAAAAGTCCATAGCATGCAAGGATCAACTATAGCAAGCTTGGCCAAATTGAATAACATGTAAACAATCTGCCAGGAAACATTTTGAAGAAAAAGTAGAGCACGAAAATGACATGCTAGACTACTCCATAATTGCAACAAAGGGCATGAATGGATACAGCATAACCACATGTTCAAAACACCCTAACTGAAGTATCTCAAAATATGCATAGATCTCTCTGTAGCATCATGTTTACATGGCATGAAAATAACAGCAGAACAGGGACTAAAATCAGCAACATCACGATGCCTAGTTTGCATGCTTGTGCTAGTCACCACATTGATCACAAAAATACATGGTAAGCACCTCTGTAAAGAAGACATAGCATAGATCAAAACACATGAAGACATCAACCTCATAGGATGCACACATCAATTATGGCAAAAATGACAAAAGAGCTCGTTCTGTTAACAGACAGCAGAAAACATTATGAAGCACTCTTACAACGATGATTCAGGCATCAAGATGAGCTCAAATGAATATGATGCAATGGAATTAAATGATGTACTCGTTGAGGCGAACAATTTCACATATTACACGCACAAAATGGAGCTACAGATGCAGAGATGTGATGGCATGAACATGGCATGAAAATTACGCAAAAACGGGGACTTCGCAAAAAATCGGGGTCAACCTCAAATCAAATCTGGATCTGGATCTGGCCGGTACTGTAGCTGCACGTAGATCGAGGATGAACGGAGGGGATCGCCGGAGTCGAGGGAGGAGGGCAATGGCAAGGCGGCGCCGGCAGAGGAGGGCGGCGGCGCCGGCGTCTTGGGCGGCGGCCGGAGCTCGGGCCGACGGGCG